>NW_018165674.1:242818-244310 GCF_001263595.1 Phalaenopsis equestris | reverse complement strand
ATTTCAAGTGAAGGGGACCGCAAGCACTCGTATGGGACTAGGCTCAGCTATATTTATTCTCGAGGGACCACGAAGGCTACTCGGTCACCCGAATGTATAGAACCCGTCACTCGTCTAGAAGTGTGTCTTAAACCTCACTTAGGGGGCTATTTCGCAGCCTAAACAGGTATTCATCAGGTAGACAACTAATTTTAAAATGTATTTTTAAAATTTATGTTTTTGACATACACACAACTTCTTAAGCATGCAAAGAAGAGTTATCCATTTTGTTTCGTGGAGAAGTATATATTTTTTTTTGAAAATCATTTATCAAAAACTTATCTTCCTTTTTATTTTGATTGTCCACGAGTCGATTACGCTATCAGGCATAGGACTGCCAACAACCTGAGAAGGTTCGAGCCGACTACCGCTAGACTTATGTCGGTGAAGGATACCATATCCTATTGTTCATCAAATGCCTGGATCTTGATGTTATAGGATAGGGTATCTCTCTGCTCTATCTTCGGTGTGCCTTTATCATCAACACCGTACGCCCCAAAACGACTACTTGCGACCTTGCTTGATGGTTTCACGTATAGCAAAAGGCTATACGTGGACACTTATGCGTCGGACATAAGCATCAAAAAGAGCAAACCAAGAAGCAAGGAAAGAAAAGAACAAAAACGGGGTGAGAGAGAGGAGGAACTGATCCATCTAAAACACCGAGAAGGAGAATAGATCAGTCCTCAAAACTCGTATCGAAAAGACCTAGAAAAAGAGGGCCCAAGATCTTTCCTAACAAACATAAAGGGTCGCTTTGCGCCGATTTTTCAAACCCCAAAGACGTAGGATTGATCAAATCCACCAAATACCTCTCCAAAATGAAGTTTAAAATCTCCCAAACCCCAAAATTAAGTGAAATTTCATGAATAAGCTTCGAATAGAGGGGCAACACAAGGGATAACATCAAAACCCCTAAAAACAGGCTCCAAAAGCCTTTGAGAGATTAAACTCCATGCTCAACATGTATCTCAAATAGGGAAGCAATGGCAAGGAGTGGAACCGAACCACTATATCAAGCTCCAAAAAGGCTTAAACCCAAAATTTTCATTCAACTTATGCTTCAAACATGGGAGGGCAGCAACATGAAGCAAAACCAAGCCTCCAAGCAAACCTCAAAAAGGCTTAAAACCAAAATTTTCATTCAGCTTATGTTCCAAACATGAGAGGGCAGCAACATGAAGTAAAACCAAGCCTCCAAATGTCACTTTTTCACACACATGCACACATATATATGCATATATATTTAGCTTTCACAGGGAGAATAAACATGACATTCCACATGCAATTCGAGCAAGAGAGTAGCTAGAGATGCAAAAACGGGAGAACCTCTCTTTTACTTTCAGCACATATGAGAATGAATCAACATAATAAAGGGGAAAAGTAACTTTTCAAATTTTTTTTATAAGCAAGGCAAGCCTTCTAAAATTCATAAAATAGGCCATCCAAGAGT
>NW_018165674.1:236605-236945 GCF_001263595.1 Phalaenopsis equestris | reverse complement strand
GTCAACTTCCTTGCTTTTAAAATTGAGCATTGGCTTCAAACCTTCCATCTCCTTTGAGCTGACCACACTTAACAGGTGCCCCTCATATTCCAACTTGACTTGCTCAAAGTCCAAGTCGAAATTAATGATGGCTCCCTGCGTCACCTCTTCCTTGTTTAATGCGAGATTTATGCCATTCTTAAAAGAGAAAATCAGTCTTCCGTTCGACATTTCTCTGTAAAAGACAGGAGAAACGTCAGCACGTTGATAATCAAATGAACAGGAACAATGACTAATTATTATTTAGAAAGTGATTTAATAAATAATTGGGAAAAACAAAGAAAACTTATTATTATTCATG
>NW_018165674.1:236164-236505 GCF_001263595.1 Phalaenopsis equestris | reverse complement strand
TCAGATTTCACAAATGAGCCACCCAAGAGTTTCATCTTTTGCAGAAAGAACACCCAAATATTTCAGATTTCACAAATGAGCCACCCAAGAGCCTTCATATTTTGCACAAAGAAAGCCCAAATATTTCAGATTTCATAAACGAGCCACCCAAAAGCTTCATATTTTGCAAAAAGAACACCAAAATATTTCAGATTTCATAAACGAGCCACCCAAAAGCTTCATATTTTGCAAAAAGAACACCAAAATATTTCAGATTTCATAAACGAGCCACCCAAGAGCTTCATATTTTGCAAAAAGAACACCAAAATATTTCAGATTTCATAAACGAGCCACCCAAGAGC
>NW_018165674.1:233993-235699 GCF_001263595.1 Phalaenopsis equestris | reverse complement strand
GTGGCTTTTCCCGCCACCTACCGGGGCAGTGAGCCGAGCCAAGGGAAGCGACAAACCTCGCGGGAGGAGATGACGAAGATCGGTTGCAGGGGAGCAGTTTGCGTGGCACGGCGTGGAAGCCTTTCGCAGCGCAGCAGGCGTACGAGGAGCACGCGGAAGGGACCGCGGGCCGATCTCTCGCGAGGAAGAAGAGGGATCGGCGAGGAGGAGCGGGTGAGTTCGGTTCGGCCCCGGGTGAGTTCGGTTCTGCCCACTAGGGCTACCCCCAGATTGCGAGCGACGGAGAGGAGACAAGGGTTATTAATTTTTGTTTCATAGAAAAGTATGTTTTTGCTTGAAAAGGGTTTATCAAAACTTTTTTTTTTTAGAAATTTTTGTTGTCCAGAAGTCGATTACACCGTCGGGCATAGGACTATCAATCACCTGAGAAGGTTCGAGCCAACTCCCGCTAGACTTATGTCGGCGAAGGATACCAGATCCTATTGTTCATCAAATGTCTGGATCTTGATGTTATAGGATAGGGCATCTTTCTGCTCTATCTTCGGTGTGTCTTTATCATCAACACCGTACGCCCCAAAACGACTACTTGCGACCTTGCTTTATAGCAAGAGACTATACGTGGACACTTATGCATCGGACATAAGCATCGAAAATCGAACCAAAAAGCAAGGAAAATAAAAGAACAAAAATAGGGTGAGAGAGAGGAGGGACTGATTCACCTAAAACATCGAAAAGAACGAAGGATGAATCAACCCTCAAAGCTCGTGACAAAAAAGATTCGAAAATGAAGACCCGAAAATCCCTGAATCAATCTGAAATGGGTATCACCTCCAATTTCGCAAACGGATCAATCAAAAGGTATTCTTTCCAAACCGGTATTCTTTCCAAACCACTCGAAACAAGTCCAAACCAATGCCACGATTACATACGTAGCCCCACAACACCTATGCATTTACATATTCAATCTCTAAACTTAAATAGTGCATTTACATCATCCAAATCATTCACATTGGATAAAAAAATAATGCCACCATCAGAGCCTCATAACTGCAACTCAAATGAAGCCCAAAGAAAACCAACTAAAGAAAACCAACTAAAATCCCAACTCAATTAAAATAACCTACACAACCTCAAATTTTACATAGGGTCAACCACGTCAAAGCTTAAAAAATATCTCTTGAATAAAACGATCAAGTTCTTATTTCCAAAAAGTGAACTCCTCGAAGTTTCCAAATTCTCACACAAGTATCACGTGTAAACATTTTCCAGCGGCACCTCCAATTTTGAATAATTTTATATGTTTCGTATCCTGAAATTGAAAGAGAATAAATTTCCAAATAGTCTTATAACCTCCAAAACAACGGCTAAAAAAAAACATTGCCAAAACATCGCCAAAAGATGCATTTAAAAGCTCTTAAAACTACAGTTATTTCAGCCCATAAAACAGCATTTCGAAGAGCTCAAAACTGAACCCAATTCAGCCCACAAAACACATTTTTAAAAGCTCTAAACTGAAATCAATTCAGCCCCTAAAATATGTTTTTTAAAATGTTCCAAATAGCTTGCCAAAATCAGAGCATGCGCATAAGAATTGAGTGGTATGTGCGTAAAAGAAGGCAGAAGTTATTAGATGCAAACATCGTTGAAAGAATTAAATCCCATCATTTCAAATCTAACCTTCCTTTTGAGTTGAAACTCATGTTTTG
>NW_018165674.1:232289-233847 GCF_001263595.1 Phalaenopsis equestris | reverse complement strand
TATAAAATGTCGATTAGCAATTACAACTTGCAATATGAATACATAAGTTCAAGCCTAAAACTTCGGAATGTCACTTCTTTATGAGAATGATAAGCAATGAACTTTGAAGTGTATGACTCAACCCATGAATCAAATGAGATAATCTCCAATTGCTGGGAAATAAACACTTTGCGCCAAATATTTTATACATACCCTTTATGACTTTTAGATCGATAGGAAACTTCAAAATCTCACATGCAAATATACACACATAGCGACTGTCCCAAAAAAGGAGAAAAAAAAAGAAAACAAATAAGAAAGCAGATTCCATAGATTCTCCATTTTTTTTTTTTGGAGATGTCTGATAAGTCAAAGCAAATTCCATAGACTCATTCACTAACAAGCTTGAAATTCCTTTCATAATCCATGTGAAGTAATATCAATATAACGAGAGGAAGCTCTGTAATCAAATCAGGCATAATGGAGAAAATTTTATTTAAAGCCAAGTATCTCATGAAATCCTCGAGAAACAAAACTTGACTTTTCTCTCCCTCTTTTTTTTATAAGCCACCGATTTTTTTCATATAAAATAAAACTAAAGAAGCACCATGAGAATTAAAATGAGGAGAAAAGAGAGGAGAAGAAGTTACCCCTTGAGACAGAACCTGTTGTACAGTACAGTAGCAGGTAGGAAGAGAAATGGTATAACATGTTGTACAGGAAAAGCAGTAGCAGGTAGAAAACAGGAATAATATGACATGCTATACAGTACAATAGCAGGTAGGAACAGGAAAATAAAGTACTGAAAAATGTAAAGCAAGTCTGTACGCCCGTGAGATCCGATGTTCCTTGATGTTGTAGGATAGGACATCTTTCTGCTCTATCTTCGGTGTGTCTTTATCATCAACACTGTACGCCCCAAAACGACTACTTGCAACCTTGCTTGATGGTTACACGTATAGCAAGAGGCTATACGTGGACACTTATGCATCAGACATAGCATCGCAAACCGAACCAAAAAACAAGGAAAATAAAAGAACAAAAATTGGGTGAGAGAAAGGAGGGACTGATTCACCTAAAACATCGAAAAGAACGAAGGATGAATCAACCCTCAAACCACGTGACAAAAAAGATTTGAAAATGAAGACCCGAAAATCCCTAAATCAACCAAAGAAAATGCAAGAATAAGCCCCACAAAATTTCAGCAGCACCTCTCCCTTCCTCTGAAAATTTCGGCCAGCCCTAGTAACTCCCCAAAATGAGCTTTATATAGCGAGGGAAGAGGAGATGCATTTCCCGTCACTTACCTGGGCGGTGAGCCGAGCCAAGAGAAACGACAAGTCGCGCGGGAGAAGACGACGAGAATCGCAGAGACGTGGGAGGGGAAAGCCGGAGCGCTTCAGAGGGAGTAGGTGGAAGCTTTTGCAGGGCGGCAGACACACGAGGAGGGGACCGCGGGTCGATCTCTCGCGACGAAGAGGGAGGGTTGCTCGGCTAGGGCTTGCGATCGAAGAGGAAGGGGGAGGGCTCGGTCGGTTCACGAACGAGAGGGAGCAGCGTGCGGACGGGAGGGAGGGCG
>NW_018165674.1:217615-232217 GCF_001263595.1 Phalaenopsis equestris | reverse complement strand
TATATATATATATATATACACACACATATATATATATATATAATTTCATGCAATTTATTCGTGCGCGGTGTCGTAACAAAATGGATGTCTTCCATAGGCAAAATCGACATTTCGGACTCGTCTGTGCAGTCTGTTTTGTCATCCGAGGTCGCTCGGACGACAATCGGGTCAAAATGTGTCAAAATTTAAATTTCATAAAATTTCAATCCGCGATCGATTGTTTCAAAAAAATTATTCGAGTCTTCGATAGGTTACAGTGCAAGCAATGTGAATTGCGGCGATCAGACGTGTCGATTCTCCAAATTGCGAAGTTTTGTGCGCGAGAGTGCGAATTGTGGAAAAGGTCACCCTAAGGCTCAAAAGGTCCTATATGAATCCCTTTTGGGTTTCCTAATGTTGGTTTCACCATTCTAAGTGCTACAAGTCGATACCACACACGCGAAACCACAAAAGAGTACAGAAGTGGGTTGAATTTCTAAAACGAGGCGGGTCTCATTTTTAAAATTCTAAGATAGTCAAAGGGAGATGCCTAAGGCTAGATCCTAAATCCTAAGAGGAAGACTAGAGCTCACCAAAAATGAGGTCAACACTGGTATGTATGTAAATGCCCCAAGAAATTTTCGCACTTAGGTGTTAGATATGTAAATACATAGGAATTGGGTGGTATGTATGTAAATGCCTCTAGATTGACCCCCTGCCACTTGAACCGCTACACCCCTGGCATTTAAGTCATTAAGTGTTACATATGTAAATACATATATATTGGGTGGTATGTATGTAAATATCCATTGAATTTTCTTGTCTACATACCCCGCCATCTCAGCTCACATGAAAGCAAAATCAAAGCAACGCCTTTTGGTCCCACATTAGGAAGAGGCAAACCATAGCTTTTGTATAAATTGAAATAGGGGTGTCAAATATTGACCCGACACGCCAACACGATTCGAACTCGACTTATAAAAATTCGGGTTAGGGTTGACGAAAATATTTTTCGAGTCGGGTTTGGGTCTAGAAATTTGACACGTTTATTATTCGGTTTGGGTTCGGGTTGAACCAGAAAACCAAAACATGACCCAAATAAGCATGAAATTTCGGGTCGGGCTCAAGTTAGCAAGTAAAGCTTAGTTTTCAGTCTTAGTTTTTGACCCATTTGTTATTCGGGTCGGGTTTGGGTTGACCTATCTGGTTGAGTCATTTTTGGGTCATACCGCAGACCCGAATTGACACCCCTAAATAGAAAGGCAAAATGACTTCAACTGAGCATTTCAAACTACATCCTTGTCTGTATTTGTGTATGATGGATTTTAGAAGTGGTTTTTTCTTATTTATTCAAAATTATTTAAAATAAAAAAAGAATTTAAAATGGTAAATTATCTAGATTAATAAGGTTCAAAAATCAGTATTCATCTACATTACTAGTTATTAAGTATGGTCGATGGTCTGTTTAACCTAAACAAGCTATTTAGTAAAATCGAGTTTGATCAATAAAGAAAATTAAATGAACCAAGCTCAAAAAGTACCAAAAGAACTCCAATCAAGTGAAGCTCTAAAATTAACTGAATTGGGCACAAATAATTTGCTTGGCTCGACTCGGTTCGATTGTAACCTTGATTCCAATGAGTTAATTTCAAGTTGTTGAACACAAACAAAAAGAGCAAATTTGAAGTTGAACACAAACATATTATTCACGAGCAAATTTTAAACTAAATAATAATAATAATAATTGAATAGCCAAACACAAATCAAACGTTACCTCAAGCTTAGGACACATAATTAGATCAATGTTCAATTTAACCTATCCGTTAGTATCTTTATTTTAAAATTCGAAAATTGAAGTTCAACAAATAATATGTTGACCTCACTTTTGTGAGGATTTACCCTAAATTGACATCTATGAAAAAGACATGTCCTGAGCCACTCAAATCAATCTAGGATCTCAGGGACTTTTCTACAAGTCCTAAAACCATTCATCAAATCCATCTTGGTGAAGAAATTTACCAACATTGACTCCTTGGCCACATCAGAGATCCCTAACCCCTAAAATTTAGATCAAACTCTAATGTTTCCCTTTTTGAACTCAAAATTGAGTGACACCTTAGGAAAATTAAATCAATGATGATAGAACCTAATTTGAACTAATATTTCACCAAATTGACCATTTGATCAACCCTGGGCCCCATGGCCAACATATTGATCATTTGGTCAAACCAACCTCATATGGTCCATACATAGACTTCATGAACAATCTCATGCCCAAGTGAACTTAAATGATCAAACTCATGATCAGGCCCCTAATTATCATTTTGGGATTCATTTAATTAATTAAAAGTTTTCAAGAAAAGCTTAATCCAAGCCCATCCATGGAAACCCAAACTTTTCTATGGAGGCCCAAGCCCCAGGTCATCCTTAGCCCATCACTTTCAGGTCACCCATAACACCATAAGACCCATTATCATAAGGAAGACCCATTAAACACATTAAGACATCCAAAGCCACTATTTTTTACTCTTCTAAGCTACGATGAGGTGGAAGACACATGCCCCCCTACATGGCATGGCATCCAACCCATCTCTTTGGGACCAGATTGGACTGTTCAAACCAGCTCACTTCTGAGTTCTTCATCCACCTCATCATCTCCCCAATGAAAAGCCAAGCCTACTCTAGCCACTCTCTTCACCATGCTTAGACTAATGATGAGCACACCATGGGAAATGGGGGAATTGATTATCCTCAGCCAAATCTTAACCCCTGAGCTCCTCTGAGCTTCTTTGAACCACTACCTCTCTTCCCCAATTGGCTCCATGCTCTCCCATAGCCTCGAATAGCTATTTAAGGACATTACCCGAGAGCTTTGGAGAAGAGAACTTGAGATAGAATCCCTAAGCCCTGTCATACTCAACAACAAAATTACTCCTTACCCTTAGGCAACCGATTCCCCATAGTTTTAGCCTTTGAAATCTATTAGGGAACCTTAATTTTAGACCTCAAAACCCAGGACATTTTCGGGTATGACATGAACTCCACCAAAACTTCGACCTAAACATCCTAGAAGCTTCCCTAAACTCCACGAAGAAGATCTCGATAAAAATCGGGCCACCCCAAGGCCTCTAACCTAGTCTAAGCTGAAACTGATCCACCATTTTACCAAGGAGATATATAGACCTGATTTCATCTCAAATTGGACCAAGGATAAACCTCGCGGGGACAAAGCGAAAGTTTCAATCAAACTCAAACGAGGCTACACTGTTGAGGCCAGGTATGTGCCATAAACCCTAAAATTTCGCTCGGGTCTAGTTTTTTGTGAAAAAACAATTACATCATGTCACTTTAAACCATATGGATATGTTTCTTTGAATACAGAAGTTTTAGGAACAAAAATCGTGACAATTGGTGAAAAATCTGATGAAATCTTGCGGTTTAAACATGAACTATTCTCGGTTAGTCGTCCCAAGGGAACGATTAACCGGTGTCGTTAATTTTTGTGTATCAGAAATGGACGGCTCGGACTAGAACAGACTGTCGACTCGTTCATATGAAGCGCACCGAACCGCAGGCGACCTCAGCGTCTACGTGTAAAGTCCCGCGAGTCAAAGCCCACCGCGTGCGCTTTCGATGATAAGATCAAAACCTGATGGGCATCTAGCTCGCATCTAGTCAGCCGCCGCGTGGATAAGTAAATAAATCAGATTTTCTGATTTATTTAAATGCTGAAAAATTTAATAAATTTCAAAAAATCATAACTTTGCAAAAAAAATCATACAAATAAAACAAAAAAATCCCTGAACTCAGCAAAACAAGAGGAATATGATAAAAAAAATTAAAAATTAATAAATTATGTTTAATTTTTAATTAATTAATTAATTTTAGAAGTAATTTAATTATTAAAAACTAATTATAAATACAAAAATTACAAAATTCATAGAGAACATACCTTTCACCTTTGGAAATATTCTCTGATTTTTACAAGGCTAGGAAAAATACACAAAATGAAATTGACCAATTTTCACCAAATTTTGTAATTATTTTTAAAAATAATTATAAAAAACCAGAAAATTGGAAATTAAGGTTTAAATTGCTTAGGAAAATCTAAAATGATGAACTTCAGCCATTTTGGACTTGTCCTAACCCAGATTCTAACCATCGGATTTAAACAACAAATCTAATTCTAATTCTAGCTTCAGGTTCAACCAAATCTGAACTCAATCTTATATGTTAGATTTAACCACATAAGAACCAATCAATCTGATATTTTGAGTCCACACTTTGGACCCAACTCTAACTTAGGAGTAACTTGATTTGAACTTGACCCTAAGGGCTAAGACTGACTACATTGGATTTAGCCAACACCTTTAGATCCAAGTTAACCAAAATTTTAAAACAACCATAATTAGGTCTAACCCCAATTAGACCTAATTAATCCTTTAAGCCTTACCTAAATCAGGCTTAATAACATTAAGGTTTAATCTCAATTAGACTTAATTAATCCTTTAAGCCTTATCTAAATTAGACTTAATTAACTTTAAACCTTAAATAGATATAACCCCAATCAAACCTAATTAATCATTTAAGTCTTACCAAACTTAGGCTTAACTAACTTTCAACCTTATTAGATCTAACCCCAATGAGACATAATTATATCTTTAAGCCTTACCTAAATTAGGCTTAATTAACTTTAAACTCTAATTAGGTCAAACCCCAATTAGACCTAATTAATCCTTTAAGCCTTCCTTAAATTAGGCTTGATTAACTTTCAGTCCTAATTAGGTCTAACACCTATTAGACATAATTAATCATTATGTCTTAGCTAAATTAGGCTTAATTAACCTTAAATCCTAATTAGTTCTAACCCCAATTAGACATATTTAACCCTTTAAGCCTCACTCAAATTAGGTTTAATAAATCTTCAAATCCAAATTAAGTATAATATACATTAGACTTAATTAACCTCTTAACCATTACTTAAATTAGGCTTAATTAATCCTAAACCCTAATTAAGTTTTACTCATATTAGACTTAATTAATATTTTAAGCCTTTCTTAAATTATACTTACTTAACCTAAAATCCTAATTAAGTCTAACATATATTAAGACTTAATTAATTTTTTAAACGTTACTTAAATTAGGTCTAAACCCAACCCACACCCGTAGGTTCAACCTAACTGGAACCTAAGTCAACTCAAATCCCTAGGTTCAACCCAACTTAAACCTAAGTCAACCTAAGCCCTTAGGTATAATATACATTAGACTTAATTAACCTCTTAACCCTTACTTAAATTAGGCTTAATTAATCCTAAACCCTAATTAAGTTTTACTCATATTAGACTTAATTAATATTTTAAGCCTTTCTTAAATTATACTTAACCTAAAATCCTAATTAAGTCTAACATATATTAAGACTTAATTAATTTTTTAAACGTTACTTAAATTAGGTCTAAACCCAACCCACACCCGTAGGTTCAACCTAACTGGAACCTAAGTCAACTCAAATCCCTAGGTTCAACCCAACTTAAACCTAAGTCAACCTAAGCCCTTAGGTTCAACCAACTTGAACCTAAGTCAACCGAAATCCTTATGTTCAATCTAACTTTAACCTAAGTCAACCCAAACCCTCATGTTCAACCCAACTTGAACCTAAGTCAACCTAAAACAACATAATCCTTAGGTTCAACCCAAATTGAACCTAAACCTTAGGTTCAACCTACATTGAACCTAAACCCTAAGCTACATTGAACCTAGTTCAACCTACATTGAACCTAAACCCTAAGTCTAACCTACATTAGACTTGATCAACCCTTTTAGGTTCAACTTAGATTGAACATAGACAGTTATGTCTAGCCTAACCTAAATATAACTTAAGTCTACTCAGTCAAGCCAATCTGACCTAACTCAGGTTAGATCCAAATCAACTAAACCTTTGAGTTGACTTAACCTAATCTAGGTTAACTAGAATCTTACTTTAGGTTAGTTCAATTCAAAAAGAACTAATCAAATATGACTAAAGGTTAAGCAGGGTTTTGCTTTTTCGTATGAGGACGAAAAGCTCTCTTAACCTTAGTTAAGGTCAATTAGGACAAACAATCAAAACAACTTTAAACCAACAGGCATAAAACTAATTAATCAAACCCTAGATCAACCAACATAAAATTCACCCTAAAAGATACTAAAACTTAAACTCAAACCAAAAATACAACATGGTTTGAGAGGAAATATTGGGAGAGGCAACACATGGCTGCTAACAAAATGTTCTCTAGTTAATCAAACCACATACTTTAATGATCTGGAATGACAAAACTATGGAATCTTGATTGGATCATTACAAACGATAAAAAATATATATATAAAAATGACAAAGCTTAATCATCTAATAAATCATAAAAAACCTAAAAATTTTCAACCATTAAAAACCGAAAAAAGACATTAAAACTTAAATGAAACCCTAATGAACAAAGAACACCAAACGCAGCTTGAACTTTAGCGTTCGGATCTACATAGAACTCTTAGACGACGCAATCTGAGGTTGCTGACAAGAATGTTTCGGTCTTGGTTTAACCAGGTTTAACCATATTTTGGACTAAGTAGATCTGAATACCCTGAAGACCCCAGGACGATAGAGTCATAAACATCTTGATCGGGTTGTCTAAAAATTAAAAATTAAACAAACTAAATCAACAAATTAAAACATAATTCTGTATTAGCTTCGCTACACAGGGTCACTCAGGATAAAAGGAGAAAGGCATCCTATATTTACTGTACAAGTTATGAGAATGTACTAATTTTGTTTTGCAGTGATGAAGTTCCAAAACTCGAAAAGACAAATTTCAACTGAATATTTTAACAACAGAACAAAACAAAACAACAAAACAACGATAAAACAAAATAAAAATAAATAGTAAAACACAACAAAACGCAAATGACAAAGCAAAACAAACAATACAATGTAATAAACAACACGTTTAGGTAGTATCAAATCTTCAGGAATCTGCTACCTTTAGGACGGAACGTTAACGTTTCTTTCCTTAATAACACTTAAACTTTTTGAGAACAAATGTTAACCTTAATCGAAAGTTTTCTTAGACAGTCTTAACTGCCTAGGATGTTAACTATAGAAGTGTGCTCTTATAGGAGAATAAGAATCTCAGAATATGTATCATACCTAAATCTCTGGTTATGGGATTTTCAAGCAGTTTTCTTTGTACGAGTATATCTCAGGAGTCAAAGGCTCCAGAGTTCTCTCTACAATGTTTACCACAATGAAGTTCTCCCCACACTTTTCTTTTATTTATTTTCTATTCTCATTTCCCCTTTCCTTTCTTCTCCAAATTTCTTAATATCTTAAGGTCACTTATATGATCTGAGAAAAAAAATTATTTGAAGAATAGGGCAATGTAATAGACAACAGAGTAGCGACTCCTCGACAGCAATGACACCAAACAAATGACGGTGAATTGGCGGCGACCAGTCCGACAGCAACCACAATGTCCAAGTCATTAATAACAACTTGACAAACGACCAAATGATCAAATTAGCTCTAAATATTTGGACTCGAACACATTAAATTTATCTCATCAGATCGCATTGTTGTTAGTAAAACAATGGACCTTACGTGCAATTGTCCTAAAAATGTCAAGTCCTTGCATCATAGTGTTGAGTTGGTACTCATTGAAAATAACCCAAAGGCACAAAACAAGCTAAGCTGTAATAGTAAACCATACTAATGCATAAGGAGGAATCTTATATGTTAACCTCCCAATTGTTAGTAACACGGGAACTTTCCACTTCAACAAAATTTCACATAATGGTGGAATCGACGAAATCTTGTGATCCTGCAAAATTCCTATGCAGAAAAGAGTGGCTTTAGCGATCGCGGGAGGACAAAACGAGAAGTTCTCGTCCAGCTGGCAAATTCAAGTAGACATTTAAACTTTTTAGACTTGCTTCCATTTTTTTTAATTAGGATTATTTTCTATTAATAGATTATATATTATTGTATTTGGTTATTTTTTGAGACATTAACTTGGTTTTATGTATTTTTGGTAATTATTCTCTAATGTTCCACTCATTAAAGTGTTGTAGCTTGCCCAGGAATACATGGTGGATCCGCATCACTATTCATACGGTGTCGTTTCATCATTCAATTTCTGCTTTCAGTCCGGGCAGCTGCCAAACATTTCCCTACCTCGTCCCAAACACCATCGATATCCCATATATTCACTTCCTTTTAATCCCAAATCATTTCCCCACTAATTTTCCTTCTTGAACACGTTCTAGGAGTCCTAAAACGGTGTTATTTTGTCGAGAAGTTTACTAGGAATAGTTAATCCTTAAGAGTCATCAATTGATGATACTGAGGAAACAAGGAAGTGGATGTTAAGTGACGGTAACACCATCAACTTTGGCTTTGCAAGGGTCTAAAGCTGATTTGGCAATGTCAAGACAATAATAGGGCAGAGCGAAGGAGAGGACCAAGAGGAGTATGTTACACTAGGTATGCACAACCAACAAAGAAACCATCCTACAAAGTGAGTTTATAGTTTTCTTGATGTGCACTATTAGGGAAATACTAACTGAATTATAAAAGCAAAAGATAAAAACATAAGTGATACTTCATCAAATCAACGACCCAAGGCCATGACAAAACATACAGATCTAAATATAATTTATCCTCTTTGCAAGCAATAATCATGAAGCAGTCTTGAAAATGTGACTTTGTCAATAAAACAGAAAATTTTTCAAAACAAAAAGTCCAAGAATGGATTTCAATCTTCTAAGATATATTTGATTCCCATATCTATCCCACATTCAGTTTAGCACTCAAAAAAACTTTGAGCCGTCAAGAAAGTTGAAAGAAATAAAATAACATTTGAAGGGTGTAAGTGGACTATAAAGATAATAGGGAATGTAGATCCAGCTAAAAATATATCATGATCTCATAAATAATATTACTGAGCATTTTAGAATTATATAGCAATAGCAATTGTCATGTTTAAATTCAAAAAAAGGGGAGAATGCAAGGCCTGTTAATGATGGTCAAATACAATGAAAGCCATAATATAGAGGATGGCGAACAAAAGTCAAAATTTAGGAGAAAATAGTGGATGACAGTTCGTGAGGTAAAATTGACTCTTTTCAAAATCCTTGATGCTTCCACAGGAGATATGTTTCATACATTTAGAATTGATAATTTTGATAAACTGCCTTCAATTAGAATATGATGTACAGTAGAACATATAATTGAAAGAGAACACTTTTTCAACAATATTGGGGGCATCTTCCCATCATACAACTTTATAGATGCTTAAAGAGGCATGGACAAAAGAGTCCCAAAATACCATAGGCCTTTAGTGGTGTGCACCAGAGGCTTATGGTGGTGCAGCATTGGAAAGGGAGCATTGTTAAAAAGGTCCTAGTTAAGGAAGTTAATTGGGTCATATAAACTTGAAGTTGGATCAAACACAAGGCCATGAATGTATACGGATACTTTACATAATGGGATGAATTCAGATTTATAGAAAGGGATAATATTTATTCAAGGAGTTAATAAACACAACTTCAATTGATATAACAAACCTAAACCTCTTTAAAACTTTTTGCCACATTACATCAACGAGTTATGAGTTCAATTTTTTCATTTAAAAACTAATGATATATGCTCATACAAGTACCCAATAAAAAAAAAACCTAACCTTCTCAAGCTTTGACTCAATCTCACGAATTGCCTTTATAAGCTCAACAGCTGTTCTTAATCTCATTTGATCAGCATATGAGATTACATTAAATTCAGCCTGAAAGGAAATGAGAATAGTGAATCACCATACTAAAACTATGTGGAAGATAAGACCATGGCATTAGCAAAACAAACAAGGCAGGAAAAAGGAGAAAGCTTGAAAGGCATAAAGTTTATTTTTTGGCGACCATACAATAGTATTTGAGATAAGTGATCACAAATTGCCACCCATTAAGTTGGGATAAAGATAATGATGATGATGATTCTGTATTACAATCCAAAATGTGAACTTCCTTAAACTAAGAATCAAGCATTACATCAGCCCAAAAGGAATAGGAATATTACCTCAAAAAGTTGGTCAAAGTTTTAAACTAATATAGCTTGAAAATTAAGGGACTTCAAAATAAAAGGAATTATCACCTCAAAAATTTAAATATGTAAATACTGCAATCCTTGAAATTTTTCCACGCATTTATCGTATAAAATACAGCTAATTAAAGATACAATATCTGCACAATTTTGAATTAATTTTACAAATACCACTCTTAAAGTATAATCAAAAGAAAAAAATTAATAATTAAATAACATGTGAATCATACATGAAATGCAGACTTCTAACAAGCCTTTCATAAAAGAATAATAATGATATTGTTTTAAAAATTTCGAACTTGGGCTTATTTAGATGGAATATTCAAGTCTTTTATCTGACTAGCTCTTACAATATATTAGTGTGTGTACACAATGGAAAGTGAAGAACATCGAAAAAAGTTCAAATAAACTGTGGGTGTGATTACAGGTCAAAGATCGAAGTTTTAAATATTTAATATCTTTCAAATTTCCTTTCCCTCAAACTTCTGTCATCCAAAAAGAGCAGTATTTCCCCAAAGAAATCAACAACATGCCTTTGATGCGGCTTTTGAAACACAAATCAATGTAATGGGTACATTATATCTATCCTCCTCAAGTTCACAGTTCACAGTATATCAATAGCTGCCCGCTACAAAACTCCCGATTACAAAAGTTAGCTAATTTCAAACTAGGCCCTATAATTAAATCTAGGAATTAATTGAAACTTGTGGAGAACTTGAAGAATCTAACAGTAATTATTCTAACTTAACTGGAGGAAAAAAAACAATTGAAAATACACTTTTAATTTAAACCCATCATGTGATGAGTATAAATTGTGCATTTGTCAAATTCCAACGTGCAAATAGCCGCAGTAACATTGTTTTGGGAGATTTAAATTTTAGAAGCTAGCATGCTTCTGATACTCCACTGTTTAGTGGATTGTTCAGCTTAATCTCTCTTCACAACAGGGTCGATCCATATGAAAATGGTGAGACATTATTAGTATTTTTCAGTGATGTCCCTTCAGAAAGATGAACCTTCTCAAAATTATTCTCAACAATTCAACACCTGAAAGTTCAGTTTTTCACCATCGATACAATTATGAGTTTGTCAGCCTCGGGGTAGTATATTCAAATCATCAATCAAATATTCAATTGCCACCATACCTTTGAGGTCGAGTCTTTGTCAATTGCCTAGGTAAGGACAGGCTGGACAGGTTGAGCCGAAGCAACATTATTTGGTCAAAATTAGAACAAGAAATGGCACAATGTTCATCATTCATCATTGATAATCAGAATAAATATTCTACATATAAGAAATAGAATTCCCAGCAGACAATATTAAATGGAATACAACTCAATTCACTTGGAAAAATGGGGTATCTAATATTTTTTTTTCTCTACAATATAGTAGCCCAATAAAAGTTCCTTATCTCGAATGGCACTAATTGTCAATGATCATCCCATTTGCCACAATAGTGCTGTCAAAATCACTACCTACAATGTACGTCATTGATGCCTGCCCCACTGGCACCCACCACATGCAATAAGGGTGATCGTGTTTTTACAGTAGTCAGCATAATTGTTATTATTGAAGTGTAGGATTTGGGAAATTTTCTACTATCATTTTATACATTGAGAAAAAATTAATTATGGGTCTTAAGTAATTATAATAACATTCTTTAGGCATTCAAAAATTCAAGGTCTTGAGTCAAATGATGGCAGCGATCACTCGGCTGATTAAGGAGTCGAGATCACAGCCTATCAAAAGTGATGCGGTCAATGTGGATAAATACTTGAAGATATTTCAAGATCTACATTCACCTCTGTTCAAGGAAACTGAAGACCCAATTGAAACGGCGAACAAGCTAAAGAGGATAGAGAAGATACTAAATAGCATGGCTTGTCGGGATGAAAGAAGAGTATCGTTGTCGACGTTTGTGCTGAATGAAAGAGCGAAAAGCTGGTGGCATGGGCAATGTCGAGATAGGTTAGGGGTCATACCTAACAAGATGATAAGTTGGGAGTTCGTGGACCTTTTTAAAGAGTGGTTCATATCCCTTGTTGCTCGACGACTGGTGCAGGACAAGTTCATCAAGTTGAGGCATGGAGAGAGGACAGTCATGCAATACAAAGTAGAATTCACTGCACTATTGAGGTATGCGCCACAATTGATTGCTACTGCAGAAGAAAAGTGCTACAGATTCTTTTAGGATTAAAGGCTGTTAATACACTTAGGGATTGATGAATACTCAATATCTGTAGAACGAACTAGAATAGTAGAGGTTGACCATCAGCTTACTCAGAAGCGCAAGGAGATGCATAAGAGGAAGAGCATCGAAGAAAAAGGAGATCATTTGGATCAATCAAAGGGTTCAAATCCAACAATAATTCAATTGGAGTTAGCAGAGGTACAACTCAAAGTATTGGAGTCACTTGTGTCAAATGCGGAAGACAACATAAAGGTGACTGTTTGATGAGCTCTATCACTTGCTATTGGCGTCGTCAACCTGGTCATACAGCAAGATATTGTCCATCTCTTGGCCATAAAAGCAATGAATATCAGAAATCTGGTGGAGCACCTTCACAAAGTCCACAGGCGGGCAGACAAAGATAGAGTCTACAGCTTTAGCTCCGACCCAAGGTCAACAAAAACCCATTTGACCTCAAGTACATTCCTTCAATCGTAGTGAGCCTGAAGAACCTACTGCTGCTGATGGTGATGAGATCTGATTAGTGGCATTTTCCAGCATGTTTTCGTGCTTCAATAAATAAATGATCCAAAGTATAATTGAGTGGCCTTCTATCGAGTTTTTATCTTTATAGTAATTACTTTACATGAATGATCCCTAGCTTCATGAATATCAAATGTCAACTTGTTGATGAAAAATGACTTGAGGTATGTTTATAAATTTTGAGGATAAAATTTTTATGAGTTAGGAGGATTGTGATGACCCACTTCATGCGACAATCCATTTTTGTTACCGGAAGGAAGAAGAAATTGAAGAAAATGAAGGAAAAGAGGAAGATGAAATGAGTAGTCGGGAAGCCGGAGAGGGGAGAGATGAAGCAAGAAAACGACAAATTGAAACGAGCAGATATGAAGCCTACATGGCGAGTTTGCCCATAAAGCGACGAAATAGAGCCGAGAGTTACTTACCACGAGATCAGAGAGTGCGAGAGACGAGCATAAGCTAGGGTTTCTCTGTAATCGAAGAAGGGGAAGAGAAACAAAAAAAGACGGCTCGAGCAAAGAAGAGGAATTTGACGTCGATAACAACCCACAATCGAAGGAGTTCAGTCGAGCTTTGAGCGGTTTGGTGCAAAGGAGAAGGAGAGAAGGAAGCTGGGAGCAGTGAAGGAGCCTGTGCCCTAGCCTACCAACAAAGAAACGAGGAAGGAGCATCATAGAGGAGGGAGGGTCAAGCTCGTGCATCGTCGAGCAGGCGAGGAAGCTCGTGAGGGAGATCCTTCTATGCAGTTTGAGAAGAAGAGTTTCTTTTATTAAAGTAATATAATATAATATATATATTCTATTGGGCCCTCTCATACAACTTTTTTGTATCCTTTTATATTTCAATATATTCTGCCCTACGGCTTCCATAAATATATATATATATAGTCATGACCTTCTGTGACCAAAATACTTATAGAAAGAGATATTATTTTACCTGATTTATTGAAGTCAGGTTGGGCACAACTCATGATGGATATTAACAACAAATCGTCATGGAACACAGACCTCCATATTGTACCCACTGTAAGATGTTTGAACATATCTTTGATAAATGTCACAAGCTTCATTCTAATTTGAAATCTAAGGTTCAAGTGGATAAGGACGGGTCTAACCCCATTGCTTTGAATATTATAGTTCTACCTGAGGAAGATACTGTCAGCCATGAGGTGTCTATTGCCCCTGTGGACCCCCCTGACTCTGCAGTTACCGTTACTGCGATTGATGTGATGTTGGTACCTTCAAAACCAATAGAAAACAATACTGAATGAATATTACCCACAAAGGATAGTGTTCAGACTGATAATCAGAAGAACCTCGCAGCTCCCCATCTTTAGGAAGTATCTGGTGTAGAGACAACTCATACTTTACATATACTGGAACCTATTGTGGGTACTACGGCTTGTAATCCTTCTGCTACAACTCTACCACCTCATCAGACTGATTCTTTGGATGAAGAATGACAAGTTTACACTTCCAGGTTCCAGGAGGAAGAAGAGGAAGAAGAAAAATGGAGATCTACTTGAGCTCAGGAGTCTTATGGATGATACTTTGGTTACTTCGAGTGTTAGCTAGATTCCTTTCGAGAACTAGAGGCAGATGCATAACTAAATTTAAGTGACCCTTACTTTTTCAGCGCCCTAGTGCTTTTGGGCTTTTTTTATTTTTATATGTACCCTTTTTGACTTTTGTGTGTGTTGTACCGTGTAGATTGAGTGTCTATTTTTAGGCTCACTCATACAACCTATTTGTATTATTTCTCTTTAATATATTAGCCCTTGGGTTTTTTTTTTAATA
>NW_018165674.1:199422-217604 GCF_001263595.1 Phalaenopsis equestris | reverse complement strand
ATATATATATATATATATATTAAATATAAAAATAAACAAGATTACATAAAGTAAAATAATAAAAAATTAATACTTAAATAATAATGAGAAGTTAATAATTAAAATAATAAATAAATTAAATTTTATATCATGTATATGTTAAATTTTCACTTTAGAAGAGTCGACATCGGGGCACAATGTTATCGAAATAAGTGTCATTGAAGTGAGTTCTCTTACTTTTTATTTATGATAATATTTTGGTTCTGCTCATTTTTTATATATTAATAGATAATGATATTTACACAAACTTTATTTGAGTTATATGTTTTCCTTTATTGGACACAAGGTTAGGAATGTCTGTAGCTACTTAATAGTAGGCATTGGTGTATGTTATATATAGTATAATGAATTGAATGTGAGAAGCATATGCATGATATATTTATGTTGATTGTTTATATGTGCATTACTGACTATATTGGAATTGTCCATTGATGGTATTAGTAGAGAAACACTAAGGTACTCATGCATGTATATGAAAAAGAATATTGATATTGATGTGTCTTAACTACCATAATTTTAGACGGTGCTCTTGTGATAGTTGTACAGATATATAATAATATTGATATGCAATTGATATAGTAAGATTCTATGAATAGCATTAAATATTTTTATTAATTTA
Organism: Phalaenopsis equestris; assembly: GCF_001263595.1. Classification (NCBI taxonomy): domain Eukaryota; kingdom Viridiplantae; phylum Streptophyta; class Magnoliopsida; order Asparagales; family Orchidaceae; genus Phalaenopsis; species Phalaenopsis equestris. The sequence goes on along the minus strand of NW_018165674.1, from coordinate 216,946 downwards.
TTAAAAGCTTGACTGACATTCACATTGCTTCTTTTTCTCTTGTATTATTGTGGTTTATAAGTATGAGTATTCACTAGCTTGTTTAGCTCATAGTTATTTTAAACCAACTTCTCAGGTAAATTAAGCAATTAAAAAAAAAAGCGATAAAAGTAAAAAATGTTTATAGAAGATGCGGACAACCAGTAATGAGGCAATTTTAACTTTATTGCTTTAATTTAAATTGTTTAGTGACTCTTTCATCTATTAACTATAGATGAATATAGAAAATTTACTTTAAATTGTCTAAGTGTCTTGTACCCATCTTGATTAATTCCACACCCTGCCCCGGGTCCCGATACTATACAATTCATGATTGGTTTTGTAGTGATCAAGGTTTAATAAAATATGCAACAACTTGATTTTGCTTCTTATGATATTAGTTATAATCATTTCATGATCTTCATTTGGTTGATTTCAAATTTCTAGCAAAATTTCAATTTTGGACAAGCTTTATTTTATTATTTAGGAAAATTTTACTTATTCGCTGATTTTCTTCTAAAGTAAATTGGAAATTTGTGTGCTTTTTTTGTTCATCCAATCATAGATATGCATTAAAGAAAGCCTAAGTCCTAAGATATCTGACATCACAAATAAGATATGATAACGTTGTCACTTGGGATTGTGCATTGGATTCTTTGTGAACGTTTCCATGGAGTGTCCCATAGGTTCCTTCTCCAATCATGGTTGTTCATTTGCCATCATCAGTTCAAATGGCCATTATCTTCCTTGTGGCTCCTCCTATATAAACTCTCATCTATTATTTCTCCTTTGATGTGTTCCTCAATCCTTCATGAAAATTTTTCGGTAATTGATAGCTTCAAGATCTTAGCAGGCTTCGACCATCAAATTTCCATTATTTTGTTATCAAAGTATAAATTCTCTTCATCACAAAGTTATAAGATAAACCAGCTCTTATCTTCACTAGTTCAAAAATATCTGAATTACCTAGCTGATTTTCCTTTTTCCTTCTCTATAACGGCCAAGTTCTCAATGAGACGCCCTAGTCATAATATTATGCATTCATTCATGTTAGACTTGCATTTGACTATAGAGGGCTTCTTAATCTTCATCATATTATTATTATCTGTTGGTGCTGATACTCTAGATTATTTTCACATTATCATATTATGTGAGTAGTTTCTCGTTGCAAATGTTAACTGATATTTTCATTTTGACTCAACCATAAAATCTCTAATCAGTCCTACAGAATTTCTTTTTCAATATTATAATCAATCTATACTATATTCTCTGAGCTCTATCTTTGGCAAACTCTTGCAAGTATATGATGTTATCACTCACTCCTTTGGGCTATATATGGCATAAGTTTTAGTTCATCTCAAAGTTGCTAGGCCTCCGGACAATAAGGTTTTGATTAACTCATGGTCTTGTAATTATTGCAAGAATATTATATCTAAAAATATGCATTCACATTGTACCACTTACAAAATTTTAGACGCCACTGCTCTGATTACTTCAAAACTCATCCATAATTAAGGAAAGCATTTGTCATTGATCCTTACATAACAAAAACACAATAACAAACCTTTATCCAACTAAGTGGGTTTGGTTACATGAATCTTTTTTCTCCATTTTGTCCTATTGAGTTTCATGTATTCATTTAATTCTAATTTATTAAGATCTTTTTTTACACAGTATGTCCAAATCTTTTTAAGGTCTACCTCTACCTTTCTTACCATAAGTCAAATCTAAAAAAGATACCTCCTAACAGAGCATTAGATGGTCAACGTTTAATGTGACAAATCCATCTTAAAATAACCCTCTCCAATCTTGTCAATCATCTTTTAGTTCGAACACAAGTAACAACTCTAGTATACATATCTTTAATGACAAGAATTTAAATTATATCAACTCATTTCTTTTCTAAAACTCTCCAAAGTACTTCTCTTGATACTTTATCATAAGTTTTTTTCTAAATCAAAAAAATCATATGTAGATCCTCCTTACTTTCTCTGTACTTCTCCATCAAACCTCACAATAAATGTATAGCTTCAATTGTACACTTGTCGGGAATAAATCCAAATTTATTTTGAGAAATATTTGTATCATGCTTAACCTATGTTCAATTACTCTCTTCCATACTTTTAACATATGACACATTAACTTATTTCCATTATAATTTGCATGTTCATGTGTATCCCCTTTAAGAGATTTGGGAGTTTCTTGGCTAACTAAACTCTTTAGTATTATTTTAAAAACTAAAAAGATGTCTGAGGAGTGGAGGAAGAGTATTTTGATCCCATTTTTAAGAATAAAGATGATGCATAAGAGTGTGCAAATTATAAAGGAATAAAGTTGTTGTGTCATACTTTAAAATTATGGGAGAGGGTAATTAAACATAGGTTAAGACGTATTAAAAAGGTTTCTCATAATCAATTTAGATTTTATGTCGGGCAAGGGCAAGTCTACTATGGAAGCTATATACTTATTGAGAAGGTTGACGGAGAAAGTCAGAGATAATAAGGAGAATCTACATTTGATTATTAATGATTTAGAAAAAGCTTACGATAAGGTTCCAAGAGAAATCCTTTCGAGAGTTCTTGAGAAGAAAGGTGTTGATATGACTTATATTCAAGTCATTAAAGATATGTATACTAGAGTTGTTACTTGTGTTCGAACTGAAGGAGGATTGACCAAATATTTTCCTATTTCTGTTGGATTACAACAAGGATCGGCTTAAGCTCATATCTTTTTTTTTTCTTTAGTTATGGATGGGCTTACTTAAGTACCGTGGTGTATACTTTTTGCTGATGATATCCTTCTCGTGGATAAGAAGAGAGAAAAAGCCCAAGAAAAACTTCAATTATGAAGGTCTACGTTGGAGTCTAAAGGTCTTCATTTGAGTAGAACTAAAACTGAATACATTGAATGTAATTTCAGTAGTAGTAGTTCTAGTGACAGAAGTGTAACTTTGGGTGATCAAATTATTAAAAGGTGTGAACGATTTAGATATCTCGGGTCTGTTGTTCAAAGCAATGATGATATAGATGGGGATGTTAATAGTAGAATTCAAGTTGGTTGGTTGAAGTGGAGGAATGCTTTGGGCCTTTTGTGTGATAGAAAAGTACCGGTCAAACTGAAAGAAAAATTTTATAAGACGGTGGTGAGACCTGCAATGCTCTATGGCGTTGAATGTTGACCTTTAAAAGAGAAGCATAATACTAAGTTAAGTGTTGTCGAGATGAGAATGATTCAGTGATGAGTGGCTTTACACTTAGAGACAAAATGCAAAATGAATATATCTGTGATAGGGTTGGTGTAGCTACTGTGACGGACAAAATTAAAGCAAGTCATCTTAAATGGTTTGGTCACATTAAGCGTCGACCATCTGATAATCCGATTAGGAGAGTAGAAATTTTAGATTCGACTTATGTTAAGAAAGACAGAGGTTGACTTAGGAAAACTTGGGCTTATTGTATAAAAAATGATCTTAATTTATTACAACAAAATGAAAATATGACACTAAATAAGATGCAATGGAGAAAAAGGGTTCATGTAGCCGACCACGCTTAGTGGGATTAAGGCTTTGTTGTTGTTGTTGTGTTGGAGAAAAAATATTTCAAAATTTTATGACTTTTGTTCCCTTTATTCTTAAAAATACGGACCAAAATACTCTTCTTCCACTCCACGGAAAACTTTTTAGTTTCTTAAAAAATATTAAGAAGTTTAGGAAGCAACGAAATTGTGAAATCACCTAACCATTTCCATACTTCTATTGAGATACTATCAAGTCCTATTGATTTTCCACCCTTCATTTACTTTAAAGCCCCCTAAATTTTTGTTTTACTAATACGATGATAAAAATAAAAATCTTTATTATTATAAACTATATTAAAATCACTAAAGTCAATTGAATTATCAAAATGTTTATTAAAACATTTATCAAAATATCTCGCTCACCTATGTTGAATATTCTTTCCTAAGAAAGGTACTTTTCGATTTTCATCACTAATACAAATTGCTTTAACTAAATCTTTATTTTTCTCAACTTATTGTTTGGCTAGTTTATCCATATATTTTTAACCCTCTTCATTATCCAATATATTATAAAAATAACTAAAAGTAGAATTCTTAATATCAAAAAATTTTTTCTTGGACTCCCTTATGGGTCACCTTATATTTTTCTCAATTTTCGAAACTTTCACATTTAGACCAATTTTTATAGCACACTTTTACGGTCAACAAATATGGGAGCATGTAAATAATCAAAATCTCTCTTCAAAGGTGGTGAAAACAATTCCAACTTCATCAGTTCAGGTATACGTGAAAAATTAGGAATAAACTCTAGTTATTAAAATAAGAACTGTGGAGAACAGCATAAACATTTATGCATCAAAAATCATTATTCCAAATTCTCCAAAGGAATTATGTCCCGATTAAAATTCTGCAGTAGAGGATGTTGATGTCACCTAGTCTAAGCAGTTTTTGGATTTAGAAGAAAGCCATTTAAGTATTGACATCCATCCAAATCATATGAGATTTCATATCCTATTTTCTAGAAAGGGAAAAATTAAAAAAAAAAAAATTACCATTGCTCTCCAGTATTTGTATTTACTAAATTTCATGTGAAACCGCACAAATTAAAGCTTATCATGGATATCTTCACTTTCATGTTATCCTTGCTATTTTACATCTACATTTCATTGTAATTGTAGCCTGTGTGCTCATTTAATAATATAGTTATAATGTTTAGCTTCTATAAAAAAAAGATGACATTGATAATTTATAGAATTAAATATTAAATTTTCCTATTATTTCAGAATGTAAAATATGACTTCATTTTTTTACAATTATTATAAAGGTTGTTTAGAGTTCATTGAAACATTAAACATATTATTCTGGAACCATCTCACATAAACACAAATTACAGCAGTACAATTTTTTTTTTCAATATCGAATTTGGGGTTAGCTTTATATAAATCTTTTATTTGCTATGATTTCATAAAATATGTTTAAATTATAGCTAGATTTGATGTTCCCTCAATTAAATACGACTTAACTCGAAGCATCCCACTGGTTCAAAAGATAGAACATCTTCAAAGTTTGATAACTTAACAGTAGATAAAAGTAATAATAATAAGACATGCAGAAACTACATTACATGCTGAAATAAAAAGAAATATTTCAACATTAAATAAAAATAATATAATCAATACATTTTGATGAATGATTTCAAATACTTTCCTATTCTTGTCAGATTATGGGCCACCTATCATGCAGATAGTTTAAAAGAACCAGTTGCAAGATGTCATATTTCCTCCAAAAACAAGCATAGATATAACTGGTAAGAGTTCGCAACTTTACAAATTTACTATTCTTATTAAATCAGCAAAAACTGACCATTTTTCTTTTTTCAGGATCTCTGAATGCTAGATCACCAAGATCTTTCTGTGGAAACAACTTCGCTTCAGGTAAAATATATGACAGCAGAGATAATGCGTTCAAAATGGCAGCAGGCGGAGTCACATCTTCTGCAATCTTAAAAGTTCAACAAATTAAAGTCAATTGCTAACAGATTGTAACTGATAACACAGTTAACAAAAGGCCAATATATATATATATATATATATATATATATATATCGACACACACATAATGGAAAAGAAATGTAGAAACTATATGAAAAGAGTTACGTTCTATTTATGGAAATTAGAATATAAAAAAAGGATGTAATTAGCACATGAGAAGCTGCTGTTGACCACATTTTTGTGAGGTCTTCTCTTCTCCTCCTTAGAGCCTAGGATCTAGTTCTAAGAGTTCTTATTGATCGTCTTAGAAAATTAGAATTGATACCCACGCTTTTAGAAAAACCTAGTCAATTCTTATTTTCCTTTGATGTCTAGCATTTTTGGCACAAGACCATCGTCTTATGAACGAGTGGTTATGAGTTATTTTGCGAAGACTGAAGGGAAAAGTTCCTAATAGGACTTCAAGCCTTAAGAAAACATCGTCACGCTTTTCCGTCACATACACACACCAAATACACAAAGTTCACAAAATTGCACGAAATCGGACTTCAATTAAGCCCAGAGGAGGAATCAAAATGCGAACTTCTCTGGATGATCTCCGACGACAAATTGGACTGCGCCAACGCGTCTGGGATACCAATTTTTGCAGGAAAAAACACTCATATTATCATGTTTTCAACACAAGAAAATTTGTACGCAAATCGATGAATTCATCAAAACGACTTCCGACGGCGAAACGGACTGCGCCAGTGCGTCTGGAACGTCAGAATTACCCAAAATTGACATCTATTTTATGATGATGTGACACACTAATAAAAATGCACAAATCAAATTTTACTTTTTGAAATAATTAATATTTTCATATTTATATTATTAATAATCTTAATTATATACCCTAAATCGTATATTAATACGGTATATTCATACGTTCAATTGCCCATTTATCTATCGCGGCTCGATCGAAGCTCGGCTCGCCGCTCCCGCATCTCCTCTGTCGTTCGCGAAGAAGCCCTAGCCCCCCCATCTGCCGCATCGAAGTCGATCGAGCGGCGCCAGGGCCCCCCTCCGCCCCTCTTTTCCCTCTCGTTCGCTCGCAGTACAGACGAATCTCTAGGGGCCGAACCAAATCTTCCCCAATCGGCATCCTGAATCTTGAATCACCACTGTCCTCTCACTCGCCGAACTCCTCTCCTCTCTTGGCCGAAGTTTTTGGTCCCCCCACTGAAACCCTGTCTAAAAGCTTCCACGCCGTGCCACGCGAGCTGCGCCTCTGCGATTCTCGTCGTCACCTCCTCACGCGAGGTTTGTCGCTTCTCTTGGCTCCCCCCCCCCCCCCCGCGGGCGGGGGTTCCTAGGGCTGGCCGAAAATTGAAAGAAAAGGGGAGGTGCTGCCTTTTTGTATCTAGGAGTGGTGGCCGAATTTCTGCAAAGAGGAAGTGCTGCTGGATTTTTTTGTGGCTTGTTCGGTTTTCCTTGCTGGTTCACTCATTAGCTTTGCTTGGTTGCTTGTTTGGTCATTGAGATTTTCGATTGAAGCTTTGAGAGAGGAGAGGTGCTGCCGAGATTCTCATTGCTTGATGTTTGTTCTCTCGTGGAGTTCCGTAGCTTGTTCATCTGCTCTTTCTTTTAGGACAGTTGAGCCGATAATATTTCATGCATATCCTGTTCCTATGCGAATTTCATGATATATGAATTTCTATTCGTATATATTTCGATTGGTCACATAAGGTTCGAATTGCGTGAAAATTTATGCACATTCTATATATTTTGAAGGCTGCAATGTTTGAAAAGCTTCACCAATGTTTGAAAAGCTGCAATGTTTGAAAAGCTTCACCAGGTTCTATTGTAAAAATCAAAAAATTAGGTGCTATATATTTAAATGTGTGAGGAATCGAACGGCATGCGTGAAGGTGATTGCTGGGGCCCTTTTTTATCATGAATACTGCACTTCTATTGTTACCTTGTGATTTCGAGGGGCTTAATTGTTACTTTATTTGAGCTATGTTATTATCCGTTAAGACCTGTGTGAACACCAATTTGCAAAAAGATTTAAGTGTTATTCTTTAAGATGGGTCATTAACATTGGGTCTTTAAGGACGAATATCACCGCTTGTTTAATTTCTTGATTATGCGGTGTCATATAAATGCAGAAATTTAACAAAAAAAATCTGGAATTGAGAAGTTTAGGACTGTTTTGGCCTAGTGGCTTAATGTTTTAGTTTGATATTTGGGAGAGTTTTGTGTTGGGGTTTTCGGCCTTGCCTTGTTACTGTTTTTGCCACTCATCTTCGCTGTTTTACGGAGTTCAACTTAGCATATTTGGGTTTGAATCTAAATGTTAATTGGAACCTCTAAATGAACCTTTTCTAGTGGTAATTTGAGCTGAATTTACTGCAGTTTTGGGGTATTAACTTTTATGCCACGCAATGCTTTTGTATTTACATGCTTAGCTCATAAAGTTTCATCTTCACATATGTCATGCAACTCTTATACTCTTGTAAAGTATTGCCAAAAAGGTCATCGATAATTTCAGCCATGTGAATAAGCTTGGGGAGGAAATTTTCAACGCTCTCAAAATCTGAAATATTTGTGGTGTTATATTTACAAAAATCTGAAATATTTGAATGTTATATTTGCAAAAATCTGAAACAATTGAGTGTTATACTTGCAAAAATCTGAAAATTTTTTGTGGCATATTTGCAAAAATTTGAAATATTTGTGGTGTTATATTTGCAAAACCTAAAACATTCGAGTGTTATATTTACAAAAATCTGAAATATTTGTGGGGCTCATTTGCAAAACCTGAAACATTTGAGTGTTATATTTACAAAAATCTGAAACATTTGAGTGTTATATTTGCAAAACCTGAAACATTTGAGTGTTATATTTACAAAAATCTGAAACATTTGAGTGTTATATTTGCAAAACCTGAAACATTCAAGTGTTATATTCGCAAAAATCTGAAATATTTGCTGGGCTTATTTGCAAAATCTGAAACACATGGGTGTTATCTTTGCAAAAATCTGAGAACATTGGTTAGCCTATTTGCGAAAATCTGAAATGCATGATAGGTGGGATGTTGATTTGAGCCTATATGTTCATTCCCTATTATTAATACGTGTTTTACCACTTGTTGAGGCTCGATTTTGGCTCTTTGGAGCTGGATAAAGGCTAAAAATATTTCTTTGTTTTCACCATGTTGGATTTATATCTCATTATAAACTTTTGATGAAGAATGTGATTAAATTATTTTTGACATAGGTATGTTTTTTCTAGAAGGCTAGGGAATTACTTCTTTCATTAATTAGTGTTTCTTCTTTTTATGAAATGTAAAAGGATTGTACAATTTCATTTGGAGAAAATATAGGGTTGATGTAAATTTGATTTATGAAGAGGTTTGGAAATTCATGAAAATGTCATGCGTTGATAAAAAAAAGTGAGAAAATAATATCTTTCTAAGATTGATTCAAAGCTCTTGAAGCTTCATTTTGAGATTAATATCAAATTTGAATTATAAAGGGGTTTGGAAATCCATAAAAGTGTCACTTGGAAAGGATATCCTTCTCGGGATTGATCTGATTATTTTCCTTTTTGACGAATTTAATCGTTTTAGACCGATACATTCATGATTTTATTTTAAACTTCACTGATTTGGCTTGGTTTTAAAATGGATCGGTCTCCTTTCGGTTTGTTTTTTTTTGCTTTTTTTTTTACGGTCAAGTTAAAAATGGGAATTCCGATTTAATTATATTCAGAAGTGATTTACAGTCTCAAGCTTAAGGGAAAGAGAAAGGGAGAGAAAATTTAAAAATAAGATTTTGATCTTCGAGGTGATAAAATCTAAAGGGAGGATAGAATAGTGAATCATCTACCGTTCCTTTTTGCATATGAAAGATAAAACTGTAAATTGGAAGAATATTTAGGGGTAGGAAGAAAGTGAGAGTTTAGATAACAATTAAGGATATGGATTGAAAAGATTAGTAGACCTGCACTTAGGTCCTTTAAGTTTGGAATAAACCTACATCCAATTCTCCTAATTAGATTTGAATCACACTTCACAACTCTTTTGCCAAAGCTATAGGTTACCCCTTAGGTTTTAGGAGCCTAATGGTGAGCTAAACTTAATCTAAAGATGCTTGAGGGTTAGTTAAGAGGCACTTAGTTGAGGTTAGACACTTTAAGACACTTCAAGTAAACTAAAGTGTATGTTTCCTAGGTGTTTCCTTAAAGTGTATGTTTCCTAAGTCTTAGGAGCACACCTTAAGAGAGTTTATCATCCTAATTTTCAAATGATCCTAAGATGTCAGACATCTGACCCCAGTTCATAAAATAATAAGGACACTAGGCACAAGGGTGCACTAGATTGTGATTCATAACTGATTTAATTAGATCAAATAATGAAATAAATAATGAAATTATTAGATCAAATAATGAAATTCTTACCTTAACTTGACCAAAACTGAAACTCAATGCTCCGTGATTTGGGTTTATCTTACACTCAAATCCTCTTGGCAATTAGGGACATTCCAATGTATAAATTTCCTATTCTTGGTCCTTTATATGTGATATTGTATTTCATTTTATTTGTTTGTCCTTTTCTTATGATTTACTTGTTTCTGTTAAGTCTTTTTCAGGTCATACTTTCCTCTTTTACACAGCGCATAATAGCTAAACTTAAAGGAGCAATGAACCTACCAGGTGTACAGGTTTAATTTATATTACAGCATTTTATTTTCCCAACATGTTATATTGTTTTTATATCCTGTTATACTACTGTTTATAGCATGTTATACTCTTTTTTCAACATGTCATACTGTCTTTCCTTTTTACTGTACAGTACATTGTTACTTTTCTTTCACATTGCATGCTTAGTTACTTTGATATGTTATGGCTTAGTATAGAATAACCTAGTGGTTAGGAGCATGTTCAAAACTAAAACTAAACCAGGAGGTGCTACTACGAGAAGCTTGGAGCGAACATCGTGGGCGGCACGACGAGGAACAACTTCAAAGTGGATCTGCAACAGATAAACATCAAAACACATCATATAAATTATTACTTTCTTTAGTTTAAATAACAACCCATAGGATCACTCTTTACACTTTTTGTACTCCTCAACTCTTTAGACTTTTTGTACAACTGTGTTGTACAATTATAAGTCCTAACGCTTTGGGATTCCGAGGTTACCATGCGGTACGGTGTAAATCCTCCTATCTTTTTAGGTTATTTGCACAGTTCGATATTGTGTAAACATAAGTCCTAAATCATAAATAATTTGCAGGATTGAAATATCAAATTAAATCATTTCGAAAGACATCAAGTCAAATAATAGGATAGTTGGGATATCTCCGGGGTTTCTCCTGGATCTGTGATATCCCCTACTTTTTTTCCATTTGGATTCCTTAAATAATTGTTTCTATTTTGAGTCTTTCTTATTTGATTTTCCCATGTCCAATCATGAAAACCTAAACTTTGAAATCTTGAAAACAAAACCACCAGATCTTAATCGAGAGTTTTCTTAAGTGATTTCGATCATTTAAGATGTAATTAACTATAGGGGCTTGCCTCTATAGGGAACCAGGAACCCAGATAAAATAAATCCTATCTAATTTTTTTATGTTGGATAGGAGAACTTGTTGGCCTTTTTATAAAAATATTTCGCAGACTAACACGGATGTCACAAATTGTTTAATCTAGGTGATTGAATCGCTATTACAAGTGATATATTTATCCTTCGGGATAAGTGTATTACTTGTAGTATTGTATTCAATTATTTAAGTTATTTAAGTTATTTAAAATGTGAAGTTATTTAAAATGTGAGACCCGTTTGGTCGTATCTATATTAAAAATCAAGAAGGGTTATATTTATATTTAAATTATTTTCAAAATCACAAAATCATTCACTTTTTCAAATCACGAAGTTAAAAATAAAACGGCCGACAGCTACCCACCGAAACTGATACTAAAGTCCTAAAGAAGTACATTTATGTATGATTCTAATATATTGCAATGACGACTATTTAAGCAAAGAATTAGGATATTTTAGCCGATTCAAGAAAATTTTCATTATTTATTATTTTAAATGACTGCTGCAATTCTACCGAAGCTACATGCATTGTTGTTGTGTTCTTTTAGAATCAACCATATAACTTGCCAATATCACAAGAAAATTGAAACTTAAACCCGCCAAGGCTTGCTCCTTGCTTCAATAAAAACCTCAGAAAATGTAACTTTTATGTGGATTTACTTATGTTACTATAAGTTTCTCCAAATTCAGGTGAATGATTAACTTCGTTATGAAAGGATAAAGGGTCAATGTATTCGAGCCTATGCTAATGAGCATAGTAACAAAAAAAATACGATTTGAGTTGAATTGTGATTCCATGTGTGGCAATGGATAAGTTACCCATACCATCACTTCCACGTCAACGGTATTTCGTTTTTTTATACAAGCAACATTTATAAACTAGATAAAAAAAATAGTACAATAAAGGCAATTAACAGAAATGTCATACTAAAAAGAAAATACAACAGCATAATATGCAATAAAATCATTTTGATTGTCTAACTTGAAACACAGTGAATATTGGTGAGTGAAAAGAACCTTATTCTGATTTTACCTCTTCCAGTATAAAGAATATGAAATCTTTTCTTTTTCACAGAGTCAATACACTGAATTCTCTAATCAGTACCAGAATCTTGTAGTAAAGAATCATCATTATGTTGACAAAATGGATGAAATTGTGGCATTTAAAGAACTTGCAGAGTATTCTTAGTAGTACTATCACTAGTTGATGATGAGACTACCACCATAGGGCTAGCAAAACAGAGATATTAATAAATTGGATGACGAAAAGGCTTCCTCGAAACAAGTAGGAAGATCAACATGAGCATCAGATGGAAAAGTCTGTGGAAGATATTTTGGAAGCCGCGGCTTAGGATATAACTTGAAATATGAATAATATTTATGTCCAAAAATATGACAAGGAACAAAACGAAATAATATTTTCAAATTTCGCATGGTTGTAACATCCAATTCCACCAACAGTCTAGCGACTGACGGCTTAGTGAACTAGTTGCTGCAACATCCACCTTTATCGGCTTTCTAAAAAGGGAAGCTAAATAGAATAAAATAGATTGGTTGAAATAGTGCAAGTCAAGTCATGGAAATGAGATCCAAATAATATAGGAGGCTCCACCAAACAATCAAAATGGGGAGGGCCATTGTAACAAGGGAATTGAGAATCATAATATACTATAAGTGTCGAGAGAAGAGTCTGATGTAATATGCTTCTAATGAAAATCTAAATTGATTTGGGTTAAAAAGCCCAATAGAGTAATCACAAATCAATTGTCAATCAACCAAAAACTTACTAAATTCCTCCATGCAAGGGCTAACTAAAAAAGTTCTCGATAGGTGAAAGGGCGGAAGGCAGCATAAGCATAGATATTTCTTAATCAGAAAAGAGAAGAACATGCATGCCTTGAAAAGAAGGTTGTTTATTTTATGGTTTGTAGAAGTTTGATAAAAAATGGAGGATCATTTTATGGAGAGGGGAGATTATCGGCTCATTTGAACCATGAAGCACATTCACAAGGAAGCATGAAAGTTGAGAGGAAAGAGCGCAAGTATCCACGAAGATAAAAGAAAAGCAGCAGCAAAGAGATTAGCGGCTACAATAACATGTGATGATAATCATTGCAGGAAAACATACATAAATCCGCGAAAAGAACCGGTGGACCGAATTTTTTGTTGAACGTTATTTTGTGTTTTTGGCGTAAGACCCTGAACCGTCCGTCGGTTCTTACTATTATTTTTTTGACTAAATATTCCACTGTAAATCTATCATAAAACCCACAAACAATCAGTCGGCAATTGGTTTACTGGCTTTTGGCTAAAACACGTGCTGAAAAACTATCAAAACGGCAGCTGGTTCTTAGTATTAGTTTTAGACATTTTTACACATTTTTTTATTTATAGGAATTAGAAGAGATCACCTACCTCTCAAATTATAGGTGTTTATCCTTATATTTGTGTTGTTTGGGATTACTAAAGAAAAACATTTTTGTGAAAACCCGCATCAATTTCTACATCAAATATTATAACAACATTGATTTTGATGAAATTTGACGCAACAAGATATTGGTGGTGGTGTAAGATTCAATAGCTTGCTAATTTTCCATAGTTTGAATCTCCCGTTGATTTGATCAAATTTAACAAATCTTTGCATAATTAATTTGTCTTAGTTTCTCGTCTTACAACGTTATACCTAACCAAAGCAAATTTTGTATTTGATGGCCTTTAAACTATGAACCCCTATTTCTTTTACATGCCTTATACACTAATTATATCATGTTTGTATTAGGAAACATAGATCCTTAAGCATATTGCATCAGTTAACAATGCAAATTTAGAGAATAATTATCAAAATCTACTAATGATCTATCAGCATACTGAAAAGGTCATTTTTTTAGCTGTGTTTCCAAGATCACATACGAAAATAGTTGCCTAATCAAAAAAAGGCCTTATCACGATCTTAAAGTGAAAACTATCATATAGAAACAAATAGCTTCATTCAATTTCATAATAGATTATCTATTATGAAAGCAATAAAGTGAGAAGATGCAACACAAGCCCCACCTTACACATAGGAGCAACAAGCACCACGCCATCCCATTCTTTGGGCTGTTTTAGATGGATCTTAAGAGCCACAGCACCACCCATGGATTGACCAAGGAGAAAGTGTCGCAACCCTACAACTTCCCTTCTTTCTACAACGAAACACCATGTCAAACCAAGCATCCCTAAAGAAGAAGAAAAAGAATTACAAACCTCGAATATGGGCATACTGCTCTATGACAAGATCTACCATCTCATCGAAGCTATGGATGTAGCCGTGCAAACCATCTGAGAGACCAAATCCAGGTAAGTCCATGGCATAGACTCCATATCCTGCCGCTGCAATCCTCTTTGCAATCCCTGTTTTTTACAATGCTAGGTAATTCATTTATCCAATGATCAATAAATCCATCAACTGATCTACAACACAAAATCATTAGATAAAACAATCCACAAAAAACTCAAAACCAGCAAGAGACCTTCAAAGAAGAAAGTGCAGGTGTCACCGTAGCCATGGCAAAAAAAGAGGGTAGCCTTGGTGGTGGTGCCAAGGTTCGGAAGCCAGCTCTTCCAAAAAATCTCCATGCCCTTGGCATTCCTCTCGTACCTCTGCGCAATGAAGCATAATGGAGCAACATAGTTTAGCCTCTATAGCCATCACAAAGTCTTGCCTTTACTGGCTAGAAGGTTTCGCTTTCAGTTATCCGTTTTCAGGACAAAAATTAGCTAAATCTTTCATAAATTTGTAACTGTGTACACTATAGCTTCAGTTGGAAAGTATTTGTAATTACCAGGTGTTGGAAATCAAAAGAATGCAAAATTCATTAATTAATATGAAAGGGAAAATAAATAGCCCTTACATGAATTCTAGAATAGGAAAGACAATAAAAAGAAATAACAGGAAATGAAAGATATAACATCTAATATCTCCAATTAATCAATTCATATTGATTATTTGGAGATAAAGGAAACAACAAAAAAAGAAAGCCTAAAGCAGAAAAAGAATAAATCTAATCTAAGAACATAAACCTAAAATAAGAAAAAAATAATATTATATTAGGAATAAATCTAATACTCATAGCTTCTAATAGGCATAAATTATTTCCTAATATAACTTTTAACACTCACACTCAAGTTGAAATATGGTTCAAAACCATATTCAACTTGGATTTGAAAACATCAAACAACGAACGAGGAAAATCCTATAAAGTAGAACTTTAAGTCTTCATCCCGTACTGTGGTTGTCTTTCACTACAGTTCCTGCAATAACTGTAGATTTGCGGAAGACTTAATGTTAGATGGGAATTTGCAGGGAAGTAAACAACCTGCAAGAAAAGTCGACTTCTAGTTGACTGCAGTTGACTTTAATTGCAATTACTGCAGTGTCTGTATGTAGGTAGACTACTCCTACAGGTAATATTGTAGGGGAGTTTGTAGAGGAACAAACAATCTACAGGAAAACTAGTTTTTATTTGACTGCATTTCCTGCAGTGTCTGTAGGTAGGTGAAAGGCTCTTATAATTGATGTTATAGGGGAATTTGTAGGGAAGTAGATAACCCTAAGGAATAAACTACAGCGAATGGCCAACAAAAGAAGAAAAGGCTATGGAGGTAGGCCTTGTTGCAGGAAATGCTCCGGAAGAGGAATTGATACAGAAAAAGCTTGGGAGGAGGGAGTGCTGCAAAAAAAACTCTGGAGGAGGATTTGCTGCAGGAAAGTTTCTAGAGGAGAATCTGATTTAGGAAAGATTCTAGAAGAGGGTCAGCTGTAGAAAAAAGTTATAGAGAAAGGCCTGCTGCAGAAAAAAGTTCCGAATGAGGGTCTGATACAAGAAAATGTTTCGAAGGAGGGTCTGCAGTAGGGAAAAGCTTCAAAGGAGGGTCTACTGTAGGAAACAAGCTCAGGAGGAGGGTCTGCTGCAAGAAAAAGTACCAGAGGAGAACCTGCTGCAGAAAAAAGTTCCGAATGAGGACATGTTGCAAGGAAAAGCTCCAAAGAAGAGTCTGCTACAAAGAAAAGCTCTAGAGGAAGTCTTGTCGCAGGAAAAAACTCCAGAGAAGAGCCTGCTAGAAGGGAAGAGCTTCAAAGGAAGGACTGACTCATAATGCTCACTTCAAGATAAAGTGATTTCATCATCTCATGATTGCTCAATCTCAGTGATCGAACACCAAACTTGTCCGAAGAAAAGTCAGTTCCTTTCATAGTCCAAGAGAACATGACATTCATAAAAACCAGATAACCACCCAACTCTTCAACATTAGTAAGGCCAAATGGCTTGGATGCAACTGAACATTCTTTGAGAGATTCATATATAGCAAAAGTCGATACCGACATATGAAACTCCTATGACAAATGGAAGCCAGTCCCTGCACAGTGCATCGAATCCCTCTTTCCTGTAGACTCTAATGCATGGAACATCCCTCAATACTGGTAAGGAGATTTTTAGGTCTGGACTGTGATCCTACCTCTGATCATGTGCATGGGATAAGTAGCAATCATGGCAATAATCCCAGCACATGCTCTAGCACCAAGATGTAATACAGAAGTAATTTGTGCATCCTCGTTGCTAGTTTGCTGTCGGTAAAGCCACAAAATCCCTTTGGATGCCTGTAGTAAAATTTTAAACCTCTCAAGTGGAGCAACAGCAGTCCTTGATATTCCTCCAGCGACGCCTCCAGACACAAGAGAATTGCATATGCTAAGGTTCGCATGGCTAGGGACCTTAACTACTTCCCTTGAAAGCTTCGCCTCCTCAACCAGCTTCATGATTGTCACCACTGTGGTCTCGCCCGTGCTCTTTCCCACCACATCCTCTATTGCCATAGAATGCCCTAGAAATCACCAAGCACTTCCAGAGAATAACAGAAAAAGTGGTAAAGCTCAAAAACATTCAAGCAGGGTGGTGAGGGACAAAGAGATCGGAGCAACTGACGAGTGTCCAAGAAAAGTTCTGAAACTGACGATTTATATGAAGCAACCTCCACTTCGCGATGCAGTGATGATGGAGATTGGAGAGCGAGAAGGAATAACAAATACGACTGAGATGAGCCGAGGAGCGGGGGATAGGAAGTTTCCGGTAGCAATAGATCTTCTTCTCTGCTAGAGACTCTAAAAGTTTTTTCAACTCTAACACCATGTTGGAATTCAGAATAACGCAAAATTATTTTATTAATAAGAAAGTAAGCATAAATGATCCTTACTTGAATTCTAGAATAGGAAAGAAAATAAAAAAATAACAAGAAAGAAAAGATACAACACCTAATATCTCCAATTAATCAATTCATATTAATTATTTGGTAATAAAATAAATAACATAAAATAGAAAAGTTTAAAATAGAAAAGGAAGCAAATCCAATCAAATATATATATATATATATA
>NW_018165674.1:145516-198848 GCF_001263595.1 Phalaenopsis equestris | reverse complement strand
ACCTCTTCACTCCTTCGAGTCTCATATGGGCGGTCTCGAATCCCCGGCATTTCATTGAGTTGATGAGAACCGACACATGATATTCGAGTCGAGTCCCTACATTAATAGGAGCAGCCCCTAGGGAACCCCTTTGCGATCTGAACACTCGATAACGCCGCATTTTTGCGCAAGCATCACGCCCCGCACGATTTTAACTTAAATCAACTCGTCCGTCGGCGAACTCGTCCGGACAACCCCGAATAACAAAACAGACCACACGGATGAATCTGAGACGTCGATTTTAGCTAGGAATGGCACTCATATCACTATGGTTTTGCGTGCGAGCAACTAGCACGAATATCGATGCACATTTTTCTTTATTAGCGATGCGCGGGCCCGGGCTCAACCTAGGTTCGACTCGGGTTCGATTCAGGCTAGAATCGGGCTGAACACGAGCTAGGCACCAGCTCACCTGAATTTGAAATTCAAATTTCAAAATTCAAACAAATTATTTAAATTGTCTTAATTAAAAATATTCATGTGTTAATGATTTCCAATTAATTCTCCTCTGCATATGGAAATCATTTATTTCCTCGACAATTGCTTCGAGAGTAACGGCTCCTGATTAATTGACCCTGCTCCAATTCTAAAAGGAAGGCTCGCCTTTTCCCTCGGCAGTCTGCTCGATTCGGCTCTCCCACTCCCCTGCCCGCTCGCTTCCTCTCAGCTCTGCCGAACCAAGTTCCGGCTCGACTTCCCCGCTCGACAGAAACCCTCTCTTAACACCTTGTTGCGTTGAAGATCCCCATTCGACGCCTGCTCCTTTCGATCCCGCTCCTCCTCTGCGACCTGAACGCAGCTCCCGATCGAAGCTCCTGCTCGCTACTCTTCTATGTGACGGAGACTCGTGCTCGACCAAACTCCCTCCTTTCTCAATGCCAAAGCCCTCGCCTCACTCTGTTCCTCTCGACAGAAGCCTTGCCTTCCCTACTCTCCTTCACCGAAGGCTCCCGTTTCCCCTTTTCCTCACTCCTCAAATCCCAAGATCATCATCTTCCCAAGTAAGATTTCTTATTCGAATTTCTTCTCGTTCAAAAGCTTTGAGCCGACTATGGAAAAAAAAATTTTTTATCATTGCTAACTAAATGATGATGTGAAACTTGTATGCCCCTGGAGGTCAATTGTTGGTAGCTTCTTTTTGCACTGTTATGAGGTTAAGTTAGTTGATGAAGATAAAATGATTTAAGTAATTGTTTGTGATCTACAAAAAACATGTTGCATGATAATATTTATTTTTGTAGTGTGTCTTTATCCACTATCCAACTTTTGCATCTACCATTAATCACTAAACTTTCAATAATTGATAGGATAAGAGTTTTCAAAATACAAATGGCGTAAAGATTTGCTTATGGCAGTTTACTTAAGGATTTGTTATTCAAACCTCTATTATATTTTCATTCGGTCATAATTTGTTGATGTGTTTTGGAAACTCATGTGCTAAGGTTTAGGGTCATAGCTATAATTCATTTCTTTTATCCTGCCTGGAGCAAGTTAACCTTCACTTATGTTTATTGGAGAGAGTCTTGCTCTTAAGTATTTCTTATGTTGTCCTAGTTGCACTTTTACATAGTTTTGGTGAGGGATTTGGGGGCATTATTTATATAGAATTCTTGGATTATTTTCATGGCTTATTTGGTTGTCTTGGAGCTTTTAAAAGTATGATTTTGGGATTGTTTTATGGTTGTTTTAAGCGTAGACTGTTGGGTGGCCTGTTCGACCATAGTTTTGGGGTTCTATAGGGTGTTTTAGAGCTTTCAAGTACGTTGATTTTGGACGAGCCATAAGAGTTGATTTTGAGCACTATGGATCATTGTTTTGATGAGTTTGCCTTCATAGATCCCGCTGTTAGACAGCCCATGGGAAGCCTTGAAGCTTGTCGGCACCTTCACGATCTTAGCTCAATACATATACTACCTAGAGAAGTATGTAGGGGTTGCACTTTTCACTGATTTTGGAGCCTTTAAGTGCACCTGTCTTGGCTAACCGAAGCTCTAACCGAAGCTCCTAGCCGCTGCCTGGTATCGTAGAAGCGCTGTAGGCTGCCATCCAAGGCTCTAAAGCCACTGTCGCCACTGTTTGGAGTATAGGAGCTCTGTAGGGTGCTGTCCAAGGCTCCAAAGCCGCTGCCCAGTGTCGTAGAAGCGCTGTAGGCTGTCGTCCAAGGCTCCAAAGCCACTGTTTGGAGTATGGAAGCGCTGTAAGTTGTTGTCCAAGGCTCCAAAGCCACTGTTTTCTTTGGAGTATAGGGGCGTTGTAGGTGTTGTCCAAGGCTCCAAAGTCGCTACCCGGTGTAGTAGAAGCCACCTAGGAGCTGTCTACCACTGTTTGGGTTTGTAGGAAGCCACCTAGGTGTTGTCCACCACTGTTTGGGCTCGTAGGAAGCTGCATAGGTGTTGTCCACCACTATTTGGGAGCTTAGGAAGCTGCATAGGTGTTGTCCACCACTGTTTGGGTTCGTAGGAAGCCACCTAAGAGCTATCCACCACTGTTTGAGTTCGTAGGAAGCCACCTAGGAGCTGGAAGCCACCTAGGAGCTTTCCACCATTGTTTGGGTTCGTTGGAAGCCGCATAGGAGCTATCCACCACTGTTTGGGTGTTTAGGAAGCCGCATAGGCGCTGTCCACTATTGTTTGGGTTCATAGGAAGCCACCTAGGAGCTGTCCACCACTGTTTGAGTTCGTAGTAAGTCGCGCAGATGCTGTCCACTAGCGTTTGGGTTCGTAGGAAGCCACATAGGCGTTGTCCACCACTTTGTCCACCACTGTTTGTGTCCACCACTGTTTGGGTTCGTAGGAAGCTACATAGGTGTTGTCCATTGTTGTTTGGGTTCATAAGAGCTCATAAAGGTGCTATTCGAAATTACTAGCTGTTGTCCGGAGTCGTAGGATCACCGTACACACTTGTTAGTTGCTTCTCAGAGCCGTAGGAGGTCGTAGGATCACCGTACTAGCTCGCTAGTTGCAGTCAGGAGTTGTAGGAAACCTTAGGATCACCTGTTTGGAGTTCCTATCTATTGCTACGACTTGTTCAACTGCTTACTGTTTTCTTTTTTCTGCAATCTGCCTAAATTCCCTACAAATTATATTATGCTTTGTGAGTTAAACATGCAACAGGGATAGCAGCAGCAGATACACCACGTACGCAGGTACTTTTTATTTGTTGTTATTTCTTCATTACAATTTATTCTTGCTCTAACACATTATGTAGGTACTGAATACAATTTCACTTTCAAATGAAAACCATTTTTCAAAATTAAACAATATTTTCAAAAAAAAAAAAAACATAACACGTCCTTTTGAATTTACTGGAGTCCCTCGGAGAAGGTAACCCACGGTTGCTAACGAGATCTCCCCGGTTTAAATGAATTTCATAATTCGTTTAAGCTAAGTAAATTCAAAAGAAAATAGTGATACCGGAATGAGGGAACCGTGAGATCCTAACCGGTGTTGCTCTAATCAACTTTAACACATAAATGATCATAACTTCAGGAAACATTTGATTTGACATCATGACTTGGCGTATTAGAAAACTTAAATCCGCTTCGACGATGAGTTTGGAGCAACTTCGTGGGAAGCCCAGCAAGGAGCTTGGAGCAAACTACAAGTGGAGGCGGTCGTCATTCTACAACAGAAAAATAAGTCTACACAAGCTAAACTCTCTTCTTAGTCTAAATAACAACGCAGGATTTTGAGATGGCTCGCCCAGCGCGATGTAAATCCTCACCCTCTTTTAGGCTCTTGCACAGTCATACAGATCAGTATAAGTCCTAACTCGCCTTAAGTTTCGAGGTTGTCATCCAGAATGACGTAAAACCTCTTATCTCTGCGGGTTATTTGCATAACCAGTTATTATGCAAGTGTAAGTCCCGAACAAATAAAATTAACAGGATTAAACACTCAAATAATATCCTCTCCAAAACACAGCCACACAACAGGATAGCTTGGGAAATCACTGAGGATTCTCCTCAGGATCTGTAACGTCCCCTACCATTTACCTCCTTTGGACTCCTAAAAGAACTGTTCCTACTTGAGTCACTCTCACTTGTTTTTTTTCCACGTCCTACCTTGAAAACCTAAACTTTGAATTCTTGAAGACTAGAACCATTGATCATTATCGAGAGTTTTCTCAAGTGACTCTCGTCATTTGGGATGTAATTAACTATAGGAGTTTGTCTCTATAGGGAACTTGGAACCTAGGTAAAATAAACTCTATTTAATCTTTGTATTAAATAGAGGAATTTGTCGGTCACATATAAGAGGTTCGCAGACCAAATGGATGTCACAAATCTCTTAGTTTGCAGGATTGGGTCTATTATCGGGGTCTACACTTATCTCTTGGAATGTGTAGTATTAATGGTGTCAGATACGATTATGCAAATTATTAGACTAATGAGATACATTCAGTCTCTTTTCTAAAAAAATAAAATACTACTTTCATAATTTAAACTATAGACCTTATATTTAAATTAAGTTTTCAAATATTGTATTTTCAAAATTCAACATCAAAAAAGTTGACCGACAATTTCTGGCGACTCTGTTGGGGACTAGTTTTTCTCTCCATTTTTGATCAGAATGTTTTGTCTTCATACATCAGTAGTGTGTCTATGTCCCTCATAGGTCAGATTATCATTCTTCCATTGGTGTGTCTCGCTCATTTCTTCTTTGGGTAGGTATAGTCAACTCCTTTGGATTGCGGAGCCATTTGTTTAAGCATCATTAAATAGAAGGGTTTCAGATCCTTTAGGATTTAATATGGGTTGGACTCCCAATAGGTGTGGTAGGTTGCGAGCGATTTATCGAAACGAATTCAATACAAAATCAGCCCCCCTCCAAATTTTAGACCGAGTCCTACACTTCATTTCCCTTTTTGAGTTTGAATGCTTGTGAAAAAATCAAGTTGGGACTTCATTCTCATAATTCTCACTTAAACTTTAAACATCATAAATGGTTGTGAATAAACAAACTCTTAAACGAAATGCCCAATTTATAAGACAACTTGTTGTTTGTTGATTTTAGTACTTGTACTAGAATTACAAAGCATAGGCCATTAACTGACACTCTAAAATATTTGAACGACAAAGACAATGTTGTCGCCCAAGTTGATCTTTTCGTTCTCCAACTACCTCAATTTCTCTCGAGATAAGGCTGCTCTTCATCAAGGCTCAAAGATCAAGTTTGGAACGGGCTTTGATGAGAGTTTGGAACGGGCTTTGATGCTTTGATGAGGTCGAAGTCTTGCTTGGGAAGGCACCCTACGTTTTCATGAAGTTTGCCCCGACGGAGATAGCTGAATCCCCAGCTGAGTACAATCTGAATTGCAAGCTTGACTTTCCCCGCTAAAGGAAGTTCGGGTTGAAGAAGTTCCCTCCAGACCTTGCATGCCCACAAAGGAGAAGGTTGCCACCGCCGCTGCTACTGGAATTGCAGTTACTACGACAGTTGCCCCACCTTCGTCTAAGGGGAAGGAAGTTCTTTACGAGGATGATCTGACTGATAAATTTGTTTCATTGCCTTCTGTGGTTGAGATTGGGTCTAGTTCTAAGCCCATCCCACTAACCCGATCACAGAGGAGGAATCGTAACTGACGAGAGTTAAAGGCTGAAGAAGGCACGAGCTGCAAAGCTAGCTCTCGTGGAGACAGATCCTCTCCTGGAGGAGACAGGGCCTCCTGAGACCTCACCTCTTCTCAGAGGGAGTAGGTTTTACCCGTTGTTTGCCACTCTCGAAGAGGGAAGTGGTCATCGGATTGCTACTGCATTACCGTCATCATCTCGCCATCAGAAAAAAAAAAAAAGGAAAGAGGCCTGCAACTTTTTACTGAAATCCGCCTAGTTTTTGAAAGACTAACTTGGAAAGAGCACTGCTCCGTTGTCGAGCTAATAAGAAGGATGAGGTGCGCCATTTCACCTCGAGTCCGAGCCAAGATTTTGAAGAGCAATGAACCCACTAGTCAGTTTCAGGAAATGCCGCCGTCCCGCATTTCTACCAAACTTCATCTGGGAAACAACATAGACACGGTTGATGTTGTTACAGATACTACTACCGTTTCCTCAAGACCTACATAGCGCAAATCAGTCAAGTCTCGTCTGGGTCAAAGAGTACCGCCTGTCGCTACTAATGAAGAACCTCCGAAGATGAGTAGTGGCAAGAGACGATCCACTGCTGTATCTGGTCTCCGCGCTAAGGACCGCACTTCTGCACAACCAGCTGGTGTTACTAGTGGGACATCCCACCTTGAAACATTAACATTAAAAGAGAAGTCGCGGAGACTTAGGGTAACCAGACCGATGCTGCCGGAAGAGTCAGTAAACCGCCACCCCGAGATGGATTCTGAGTCTAAAACCCCAACTGTCACGAGCACACCAGAACTTGACGCAGATAATGCCCGCCGGAAATCTCCGATGGATCTTAAGAGGGTAAGAGGAAGATCTATCGGAAGATCTATCGGGAAGATCTATCGAGGACATATTGGAAAAGCTCAGAGCTGATATTACAGAATTGTCAAAAGAACAAAGAAAGAGCAACGATGATGAGGACCATGATATGATGGATTACATGGATGAGCAACTTGCAGAGATCCTCGTTGTTGAAACTAGAGCTTCATCATCACTGCGCAATGATCCATCACTCGCTGAGGAGAACGCCACTGATGAGTGGCAACGAGCCATTCAACCGAGAGATGAACAGATCAGGCAAATGGAAAAGAAAATGGAGGAAATGATGGCCACCATGGCCGCACTGCAGAACAGACCTCAGTCGCCCAGGAGAGCGCCATTAGAGGCGGACCAGACAGAGGTTATCCATATTCCCAATGACAGAAGAGAGTTTACTTCCACTGCTAAAGATGAACAGCCAAATAAGGATTCAACTTAGAACGTGATACCATAAAAAGACATTAAGCAAATTGTGGAACAACAGGTGAGAGAAGCCCTAGCCCGTTCAAAGGGAGGAGCATTGGTTCTGAAGGATAAATCATACCTAGAAGAATTTGATGTCGTACAATACCTAAAAAGTTTCGTACCACCATTGTTCAAGACATTTGATGGGACCGGCAACCCCTGACAGCATGTTGCACACTTCCGAGCAAGCTGCTGCAACACAAGGGGTAGCCATGCAATGTTGTTTAGTCAGTTTGTGAGCAGCCTCTCAGGAGTCGCCTTTGATTGGTACACAGAACTACCTAATGGCTCAATAAAGACACGCAGAATTGGAAAACATGTTTGTTAAAAGGTTTGTTGGATCTCAACACCACATTACTGTAGGTGATCTTGTGGTGGAGAAACAAAAGCCTAACGAAAATCTAGTGGACTATATTATACGATGATGGAACTTAAGCATGAAATGCGAGCGGCCAATTAAAGAGTAGCATGCGATCGAAATTCTTCTGAAAAGCATTCATGGTCCAGTGGCATTTATGCTAAAGGGATTGACAACTAAAACATTTGAAAAGTTACTTGTCAAGGCTGGGAGTCTGCAAGAAAAAGCAAAACAACTTAGATTTCTGGAGAAAACAGAGAAGCCAAGGCCAACGAAAGCATTTGAAAAGAGGTCAGGAACAGTGGCAACGGTTGATAAAGGTAAACAGCCAATACAAATTCAAGCCGAGCAGCCTCAACAAACCTATCAGCATTCACAACGGTACGGGCAGCAGTCATCTCAGCAAAGGTCGTACTAGGGAAATGGAAGACAAGCCAAACGAGTGAATAGAACGTACTCTTTAAAGAATGAAGCGGTAGGCAAGATGTTCAGAAATTTGATCAAGAAGCCTGAGATCGTGCTACCAGAACCAAAGAGACCGGAGGAAGTTGATAAGAATGATCAACTAAATTATTGTCCATATTACCGATTGTTTGGGCATACCATAAAAGGCTGTTTCATCTTCAAAGAATGACTCGAGAAGAATTTCAAAAATGGGAACATAACGATCTCGAAAGAATATTTGAAAGAACTTGAACAAGGTTCCATTAATATGATTTCAGTTGATCCCATTGTTCCAATTGAATCTTACACCGCAGTGATGATTGGAACGCAGCTTGGAAGAGAACGACATTCCCGAAAAGATACTAGATAAGGGTTCAGAACCTGCTAAGCCGGCACTAACGACTACAACAGACAAGCCATGTCAGCGAGAGATAAGAAAGAAAATTGTCAAAGAAATAAGATTTAATGAACCGAGGAGAGTGAGGTCTGCTCACCCTAGCTTAGTTGTTACGAATTTGGGGAAGAAATCCCTCAAACCGCTTACCCTGTATGATTATTTATTTGTCCCTCCGAGAATTTATAATGCAAAGAATTTTTATTTTGGCTATGTTTTGACTATTTCTGATGATGACTCAACTGATAACAACCGACTTAATTCGATTTACGATTCCAATGACAATTCTCAAATCATGCAAAACTCTCTCGAATCCCCGAGGAAGATGTCGAGTACACGAGCTACGATAGCTCAGAAGGGGAACAAGTCATCCTAGAGTTTCACGGAGCCCCAATTGCAATTGACTTAGAGTCTTCGGATTCGGAGTCAACTACCAAAGAATTAACCACAATATCAGAAGAGAAATCTCTGGGTCCAACTCAAAAGATGGAAGAAATAACAGAGGTGTATTTGAGAAGAGGAAAAGTGCTACCTCTAGCAATGGGTCCAACAACAACAGAAAAATAGACACCCACCCATGAGGAGCCAACTCCACCAATGGAAGAGACACATGTCCCGAATAATGTTAGAAGTTTAAATAGCAAAGTGGATTATAACGTACTATCCCATCATCGGAAGTTGCCAGTCAAACTAAGCATTTACGATGCTTTGATCCTGTCAAAGGAGATGAGGGAAACTTTGATCAAGGCCTTACTTGATCCGGAAATTTGCTTAGCTCAATTGGCTAGCTCATCCTTAGACAAGGTTTGCTCGTTAAAGGAACAGTCTGGAGTAACCTTTACAGATGAAGATTTGCTACTGGGCACCGCAGACCACAATCGCCCCTTTCTACGTTTCAGTCAATATCGACAAATTCTTGCTCTCTAGAGTGTTAGTGGATCCAAGAGCATCAATCAACGTGATGAATTGACGGACGTTAGCATATTTAGATATTGACACGAACAAGTTAACAGCAGATAAAATGATATAAAAGGGATTCAACAAGAAAGGAGAGAGAGCACAGGGATCCATAACACTATCAATGAAGTTTGGTGATCTAGTAACAACCGCAAAATTTCATATTATCGATTCGGACATTTCATTCAATGCTCTATTGGGTCGACCATGGATTCATGAATATAAGATGGTCCCTTCATCTCTACACCAATGCATTAAATATTGTAAAGATGGACAAGAGCGTTGCATAGAAGGAGACTTGTTGTCGTTCTCAATACATGAAATCGGCATTCATAAAGATGCTGCTTATTATGCTCTTCCAAAGAAAACAGTGTTTTCCAGAGACACCGCATGGAGCAAGATTGAAGTCCCAAAAGGATTACATGAACGGGATCGTCTCACTCCGGTTCGACAAGGTCCCACCACTCCTATACAACGAGATGGTAGAGGTTCTTCTAGATCTCGCATCTGAAGTCGAGGTCGGGTACGAGGACGAGGACGAGCTAATGATATTGTTGAACGTAGGCATCCAATCATCAACATTAACTTGGAAGAAAGCTCCGAGGAAGATAAGATCGAGAATGATGCAATGATGGTTAATAAGAAAAACCTCAATTTATCTCTTTGGAAAATAAAGAAAAAAGTGAGTATGAGTCAATATATGATAGAATTAACCACCATGTACAAGGCATGACCTTGAACCCATCCATTCTCACAAAGTTGAGGGCTTTGAGGTTAAGGAGGTACAAAATGTGGGTATGAAACCAGTTAGGTTTCTTCGTGGTTCTTCCTCTTCTAGTTCTAGAATCGATATAAAACTAAAAAAGACACTTCTAATGAATTAATGGAATTACCTATTGAATGGTACTCTCCATGTGTTCAAAAATTAATTCAACAGGGTTTTCTACCTAAGCAACTATCGAAAGACAGGTTACACCTTTTCGAGGAACTATGGAGCAATAACAATCGAACAATAACAATCGACTCACAACTCGAAAAAAGGTATTAGGTTCGTCACAGTAGGACCAGTCGATGACACGGAATTTTGTATGGTTGTTACTAATGGATCAGGAGAGGATTGCTTCGGGGTCGAAGATGATTTCGAAGACCCTCCGATAGAGGACGCTCCACCGAAATTTGAAGTAGAAATAAAATCAACTGTTAACGAATTGAAAGAGATCAATCTGGGGACCGAAAAAAAGCCCAGACCCAGTTTTGTAAGTTCCTTACTCAGTGACGAAGAGTCTACAAATTTGGTCATACTTTTGTTAGAAATAAGAGACTGCTTTGCATGGAGCTACGAGGAAATGCCCGCTTTAGCTCCAGAAATTGCAGTTCCTAGACTTAGAGTGGATCAGAATATGATCCCGGTGAAGCAAGCTCCTAGAAGGATGCGCCTCGAGATAGAGCAACAGGTCACTGCATAAATCAAGAAGGTAATAGAGGCCAACTTTGTAAGAGGAGAAATATCCAACATGGTTAGCTAATGTGGTGTCAGTCAAGAAAAAAATAGACAAATACGAGTCTGTGTCGACTTCAGAGACTTAAACAAAGCATGCCCCAATGATGAATTCACATTACCAATCCCAGAACTAATGGTGGACATCGCGTTGTCACATGAAATTTTCTCATTTACGGATGGATCATCCGGGTACAATCATATTAAGATGGCGCCAAAAGATGGAACACTTACAGCCTTCAGAACACTAATTGGAGTATACTGTTATACAGTGGTGTCATTTGGATTAAAGAATGCTGGAGCAACATACCAACAAGTCATTACAAGAATCTTCGACGACCTCATTCACAACCAAGTAGAATGTTATGTGGATGATTTGGTCATCAAGAGCAAACAAAAGGAAAACCAACTGCTTGATTTGAGAATTTTCTTCAAACTGTTGCGACGATTTAATCTTAAAATGATTCCCTTAAAGTGCGCCTTCGGTGTTACCTCCAGGAAATTTTTGGGATTTGTTGTCTGTCACCGTAGAAATGAAATCGATCCAGAGAAGATTAAAGTCATCTTGGAAATACCGCCCCCCAAGACTTTGAAACATGGCATATTTAAGATCCTTTATATCTAATCTGTCAGGATGTTGTCAGTCATTTTCAGCGTTAATAAAAAAGGACGTCAAGTTCACTTGGGACGAGAAATGTCAACAGGCCTTTGAAAGCTTTAAGCAGTACCTAATGTCACCTCTTGTACTAGCGGCGCCAGTCTCGGGTAGACCGTTGATACTTTACACCGCGGTTTTAGACGATTCTCTCGGGGCCCTGCTGACCCAGGTTAACGACGAAGGTAAGGAAAACGCTCTCTACTACTTTAGTCGTCATTTAATTTCGACGGAAGTAAAATATCCTTCTATTGAGAAACATTGTTTGGCATTAATTTTCGCCGCCCAAAAGCTCAGGCACTACATGCTTTCCCATAAGGTCACCCTTATTTCGAGATTTAATCCACTATAATATTTGATGACCTGGCCGACATTGTCTGGAAGGTTGGCAAGATGGTCAATGATATTGTTGCAGTTCGATATAACCTTCGTGCCCCTTCGAGTCGTTAAAGGGCAAGTGTTAGCAGATTTTCTCGCAGCGCATCCGCTACCGGCCGAATCTCCTTTCAACGACGACTTGCCAGACGAACAGATAATGAACCTGGAAACCCCCAATATCCGACGCTAGGAGCTGTACTTTGACGGAGCATCATCAGCAAGGAAAGATAAAGGATTGCAAACAATAGTGCCCAGCAAAGCAGGAATTGGACTAATATTCATCACACTGATCGAGGAATGTTAAGATTTTCCTACCATTTAACAGAGTCGTGTACAAACAATGAAGCAAAATACGAAGCACTAATAACAGTGCTGCAGTTGGCAGTATCAATGGACATAACAGACATCGACATCTAAGGCGATTCACATCTCATAATTTAACAAGTAGCCAGACGGTACAAAATTCTAAAGCCCAAATTGGAACAGTACCACGGCTACATGATGAAATTACTAGAAAAGATTCCCAATGTGACATTATATAGAATTCCTCGGGGAGAGAACGCTCTTACAGACGCTTTGGCCAAGCTCGCTAAGGAATTTACATGTGCACAAGAGGACTCCATCGACATAACAGTTCAAGGACTCCATGTTCTATCCCAAATTGACATGGATACTCTCCATATACAAGAAAAAGAAGAAACATTGATAGCAGTTACTGAGTCTACAGAGGATTGGCGTCAACCGATTATAGACTATTTGCAAACAGGGCAACTGTCATACGATAAGTCAGCAGCGCATTAGATATAGAAGAGGGTCTTGTCATATGTCATAGTGGACAATGTCTTGTACCGGAGATTGTTCGATCAAATGTTTTTATGATGTTTGAGCCAGACAAAAGCACATGATATTTTCAAAGAAACACATGCAGGACTTTGTGGATGCAGGACTTTGTGGAGCTCACCAGTCGAGCCCAAAAATGAAAATAAAAATCAAGAGACTGGGTTACTGCTGGTCAGCAATAATATGACTGATTGCATGGAAAGCGCTAAGAAATGTCACCAATGCCAAGTGCACGGAGTGGTCTTGCATCAACCTCCGAATGTGCTATATCCTACAATTGTGTCGTGGCCATTAGAGTGTTGGGGAACAGATATAGTGGGTCTAATAGACCATCCATCTTCAAAAGGCCATAGATTCGTACTCGCAGTAACAGATTATTTCTTGAAATGGGCAGAGGCGGTACCGTTAAGAGAAATCAAAGCACATCACGTCCTACAATTTTTTAAAGATCATATTGTATATCGTTTCGGCGTCCCACATAGAATCATTTCAAACAACGGTTCAGCTTTCAAAAACACCAAAATTAACAGTTTCATTAGACGACAAGGCATGGATTGAAGATATTTCACAAATTATTACCCCAGAGCGAACGGCCTGGCAGAGGTTTTTAACAAAACACTCATGCAAATTTTGAAGAAGACACTTAACGACAACAAGAGAGGATGGCATGAATAGGTCTTAGAGGCCTTGTGGGCATACAGAACAACGCTCAGAACTCCTACTTAGTCCATACCATATGCCCTCATGTACGGATCTGAGCCTGTGCTTCCCCTGGAAGTGCAACTCTCGTCCCTCAGGATAGCGGTGGCAAACAAGATAATAACAGAAGAGAACGTCAAACTCCGACTCGAAGAGCTTGAAAATCTTGAAGGAAGATTATTAGCGCAACAAAACTTGGAGTTATACCAATCGAAGATGATACAAGCCCACGACAAACTGGTCCGCCCAAGAACATTTAAAGCCGCTGATCTCGTCCTTGTACTTAGACGACCTATTCTTGCACACCGCAAGATAGGAGGTAAATTCGAACCGAGACTTGGGAGGGACCATTCGTGGTGACCATTCGTGGTTAAGAATGTTTACTCCAGAGGGTCCTATCAATTGGTAGATTGTCGGGGCGATAGTACCTTGTTGTACTATTACTATCTTACATATATCGACTGAACCCCTTCTACGACATTGATTCAGATTGGGGATAGATGACTAGGTGAGTTATTGGTTCTCCAACATGTTTCATATGACGAAAGAGATATTTCTCGACCTGCTTAATGAACTGCGGAACTTTCATGGGTTGCACGGCACAACAAAAACGACGACAAGAGAAGTGTTGGCAATAACCCTATACATCTTATCCAGAATAAATTCAATAAAGGAGCTATGGAGCGATTTCAACATTAATCGAAAACCATCAACAGTTATTTCTTAGTCGATTTGAATGCTCTGATGAGTTTGGCATGCAATATAGTTAAGCCAGAGGATCCAACATTCCAGTCCGTTCCCACACATATTGCAAATGACTCTCGATACATATCATTCTTCAAGGTATGCCTTTAAAATAACATTCGTAGATGAAACTGATATACATGTGAAATACTAAAGGGTTATATCTTGAAAGTCATGACTTAATTGGAGCTATTGATGGAACGCACGTTGATGCATGTCTATCTGGTACAAAGAAGGTGGCCTACATCGGACGGCGTGACTCCTTCACACAAAATGTTATGGCTGCGTGTGATTTCAACATGTATTTTACATTTGTGATAGATTGATAGAAAGGGAGCGCGCACGATAGTCGTGTTTTCAAGTTTGCTACTATAAACTGAATACAGTTTTTCGTACCCACCTCCAGGTCATTCTCTACAGCAACTATGTTTGGTATTTTATTTCGATTGCTAATTACCATAATTGAACAGGTAAGTACTACTTGGTCGACGTCGGATATCCCTTACAAAGAGAGTATCTCAAACCTTATCCAAATATGAAGTACCACATACCCGATTTCGAAAGATCAAGCAGGGTAGCACGAGGCAAAAAAGAATTATTCAACAAAAAACACTTCTTGCGCGGCGTGATCGAGAGAGCCTTCGGAGTCTGGAAGAAGAAGTGGGTTATATTACGAGATATGTCGACTTACCCATTTCTGAAGCAAGTGCAGGTAATAGCGGCCTCTATGGCACTATACAATTTCATTTGACGGCACCACTCTAGATCGGATGCAGAATTCACCGTTGCAGAAAATGATTTGCTTCAGATCCCACTTGGAACATTTGAATTCCATGTGGGACGTACCATACCACAGCTACAAATGAATTCACAGGATGTACACACTCGAGAGGGTGAAGGTGCATCAGAGATGACAACTTTAAGAAAGCAAATAGCAGACGACATTAATCAATCGTGAATGAAACCGTCAAGTTTGTGGAGTGCTTGGAAGACAAAGAAGTTTCTTGTTGGCAACAGTTGCTTTCTCACTTTCGTAGTTTGATAAGTGCTCCATTTCTTGTTCTTTTGCGAAATGAATTCGAAACATTAATTAATGGGATATAATGGTCTGTTACTATGAGATTTGGCTGTTAATTTTTTTTTAATTCCATTTCTTTTTTAGGGTTGTATTTAGTGCACTATTAGCCTCAAGCACTCTGGAAAATAATTGAGCATCATTATTTGCATTTAATTTTGTTGTTTGTATACCGAACAATTTTTATGGAATATCATTTTCAAAGGTTGTGGAAGCACTCTGTAAAATTGGCAATTCTGGAAAACAAATGATATGGTGCAATCTTATTTATTCTCTCTGGTAGGATATCTTTCGCATAAATATTTCATTTGTCTTGGTATGTTTCAATTCAACATAATATTTTTTTAGAAATAATTTGGTGCTAGATAATGTTAATATGTAGAAATTGATTAGCATGTATATAAATCTTCCTTTTTTATATTCTTATATCAAAATTGAATTCGATATTTTTTTATTAATCTTTTTTCAAATTATATGTTTTTTTTATTAGTAATTTCCTAAGTGGTTTATTCTTTCTTAAATAGTTGTAGTAAGATGAGCTACAGGTTTTCAGGAAAGTTCGAGCTAATACTATGCGACTGCAGACTGCCGTCATTATTACTCATGTCACGTCAACAACATAGTTACGAGCGACAGTTCTACAGGTGCCTACATTAGGCACACTGACCGAAGAACTGCAAGTTCTTCGAGTGGGCAGAAAGTACGTCCCATTCTACGTTATTCCAACCGGACAACGTTACTCGAGGTTTGATGGTATCACAACTTAAGAACGTCGCTTGTGGTTCAACTATTTCCCAACCGGACAATGTTGCTTGGGGTTCTACCGTGTCACATCCGGACAACGTTCCTCGTGACATGCTTCTACATTGTAAAAGGAATATTGTCACTTTTTTACTTGTAATTTTAACATGTTGTTTCTTCTTTTTTTTTAGGTTTCATGAAACTCACTATTATGTGATGTTCATATCTTTTTTGTACTGTTATGAAGGGGTTTTGTTGGTCCTAAAATATCCAATGTGTAGACATATCTTTTTTGTACAGTAAACCGACTCGAGCTTGACTTGATAAGTGGCTCATGAATTTAGCTCAATGAGGTAGCAAGCCAAGTTCAAGCTAGCCCCGACTCGACTTGTTAGCTTGTGCACCAACTCATTTAAAAAATATTAATATAAAATATTTTGAAGACTTCATATTTAATGTATTAAAACATTTAAAAAATAAAATTTTATATTTTATATTAAATGATTTTTAATTATTTCTCTCATAATTTCCCATTTTATTTGTCATTTTATTATACTACTACCTTAAATTGATATCATTTTCTCTCTTCTATAATAAATAAGCCAACTCATGAGCCGACTCGAACTCATATGCTTAAGTTTCAGCTCGATCAAGCTCAAGCTTAAGGGTAGCTTCAGCTCGACTCGTTTACACCCCGAGGTGGCAGTTTGATGACAGTGGATGACATTGGATAGGCGACCACATTCTGATGGTGATGACCTGATGGCAATGGTTGATTGGCAATGACCTGATCGGATGTAAGAGGCCACCAAATAGTAGATAGGCAACAATGATCTGAAGATGGTAGCAAAATAGTAGCAATCCAATATCAGTCAACTAGTGATGTCATTCTGGCAGCAGTAGTGATCAAGATGCAATTTAACAATGGTAGCAATCCGACGATGACAGCCACGTGATGGCGATAGTGATGATCAGGCGATCTAAATTTGGCGGCAGTAACAGTCGGGCAATGATGATTTGCCTGTGATGAACAAGCGGGGGCTCATAAATCTTTCAGGCCTCAAAACTTCCTTAAATCTCCTCTTTTTGTTCATCTTCTCTCTCATTAGAAGAATAAGGGTGACGCAGAAGCATCTCCCACTTATGAACGGAACACTGGAGCAAGCAGCGGCTCCCACGGTCGTGTGAAGACTGAACTGAGAGTCCCATTTTAATTTTCCTTTCCAATTTAGCCAATTTCCTCCTTTCCTTTCATTCCTTTCTAGTCATTTTCTATATATGTGGTGTATTAGGGTTTAGAGATGAGTTTTTTAGTGACTTTGTTTAGGACAATTGTCGACATCTTTTTAATCCCTTCAAGGGATGCATCTAAGAAATTGGGAGGTGCTCCGGCAGTATCTCTCTCTCGAGGTGGTGTTTATCTTCCCCCATCCCCTTCTGCATCCTCCCACATTGCTCCAGACCACCCCTTCCCTATAGCAGCCTCTTGAAACTACGTCTTTTGATGTTTTTTGTAGTTCCTACATTACAACCTCTGTTCCCTGCCTCGTTGCCATTCCGCACAAGCGCTTCATCCTCCCCCAACCTTCCTGCATTAATCCTAGTCGCCGACCCTCATCGCCACCATTTGTAAAACAACAAATCTGTTGTTTTCCTGTTGTCCAACCATCATTCCAACTTGTTTCCGCCTGAAATGCAGCTTATCTTGTTGTCCCTGCAGTCCCCGCTTGCTACCCCTGCACCTGACAGCACTTCTCTTGTCGTCCTGCAGTCCACAAACCTCCACCGCTGCCCTCACAGTCTCAGCCCTCTGTTTCGCTAACAACACAATTCCAACCTTTTTTCTATTGTCCCAACCACCCACAACCCATTTTAACCACCTAACTAACCTCCACCATCCCAAGATCGAGCTATAGAGTTAGGTTGTGTTATGTTTCCCTTTTAAGTTTGTTTGATTTTGACCGCCTATTTATTTCAAACAATAATATTTGTTTTTCCTATTGTAATTTAGGTTAACTCCGATATCAAAGGGTCTATTCATAGATTATGAAAGTAACAACTATTTGAAATAACACCATAATCCAAAATACTTAATCGGACGGTCTAGAAAGATTTTTTATACCACATAAAATATTTCAAGTATTTGATTGTCTTAGCAATGTCAGAATGAAGTTGTATTGGGATTGTTGGATTTGACTTATTAAGCCACTCGATTTGACTATTAACTAGCAAAATTTAATGACTATTTGATCCTCCAATTAACGTCCCAAAGTTTTCTAGTACATTTCAGAACTTTATCGGGGCCCATTTTGACTTGAATTGGATCACTTTTGGTGTTTTTTAGTTAGTCTCACCAAAACATTCTATTTGTTTGTTGAAATTGAAGTTTGAGTGATCCTTAATTTAATTCCAAAATTCTATATCGCAAAACGCAACAAAACTCATGCCTAATCAAGAAATTCTTTTTGGTGGCCTATCAATTACAGAGAAATAACCTCTGTGTTTTATCAGGAATGGAATTGATTCAAAAACATTTCAGTTTATTACTCTTTTTTTCTTCATCATGTAACAGTTATAGTACATTATAAAAATGAACAAATAGGAGCATCTTCTCTTACTGGATAGTCTTAAAAACTATTTTAAAAAAAAACCTACTATTTGACTATTTTGACTCATGATGTTTGAGGAAAGCTACATGTCATGCCAGCAGCACTAATTATTTTATAAACCTTTCATCGCAAGCAAATTATAACAAACTGAAGTCAATAAAACGCAAAAGATCCTCGGAACGTACATTTATATCATTTTACAGTCTACGCTCAAAAAACAATGTGAGCATTAAAAACAAAAAACTGTGATAAAAATTACTATCGGCAATACTGTGGTGAACTCTACGCACCTCCTCCATTAATATACCAGACGGAGCTGCCTGCAAAAAACATCAAGCAAATGTTATATGTACATCTTTCATTAAAAATAAGTTTGAAATGAAAATCTCAGATATAGATCCACTGAACAATGCTGAATAAACAAAATGATGAGAACCTTGAAAAGGAAGTGATCAAGCCGCTCCTGCACTTCGTGAAATGCCGCGCGGACTCGCCGCCGAACGGCAGCCGTGTCAAGGTTCTGCGACGCCACAGAGTTGAGCTCTTCACTCACGCCGTCGATCGCACGCCGCGAGGCGGCGATCCTGACCGCGGCTGGCGTCATTACACTCCGAAGTAACAAAACCCTTGATCGGCGTTGTGCGATCTGAGCACCGGCGTCGATGTCCTTGCGCCGTGGAGGGAGAGACAGGAGTGTGGTGATCCGAGGTAGATCGACATTGGGAGAAGGCATGGATTGGGGACGGTGAATCAGTGCTATAAATGACCACGTCGAGCAGGACGAACAGGCTCAGCTCGAACTCGACCTCGGCCGCCTCCAAAGCTCAACTGAAGAATATGATTTTATTATAGGGCATTTACAAACTTATCACAAATTATATATATATATATATATATATATAATATAACAGGATGGTGGCGGCTGGACCTAGCTGCGCTCTGCTAGGGGTTTGGAGGTGAGGGAGCTGATTTACAAACTTATCACAAATTATATATATATATATATATATATATGTATATATATGGGAAATGAGCATTATTAGGCATGCAACGTGTTAATCATAAAAGGTGATTACAAAGATTAGGTTAGGAGAAGATCCCTCGAAACTAAAAATCCAAAAAAAATACAGAACGCACTCATAAGAGGTTCATCAACCACATCACAAATCCTCTCAAAACCAACCAAAAAAAGAATATACCAAAACACAAAACAAAATACAAAAAAGGCCATATACCCAAAGCACATATATGTTTACTCAGACATTAGCTCCAAAAATTCCAAAACCGAGAACTACTCCAAGAAACGAAGAGCTGCACCAAACGGCTGGAACCAAAGCTTGGAGGGCCTCGCGAGACAAACAAAACCTGAAAAAGCTGAAACCTGTAGAAAGCATAGAAAGGCCAACCTTACCAAGTGTATAAACAAAACAACAAACCAAATAAGAGTGGCTTCCCCAGAAGAACCATAATCTCTGTCAGTCCAGCAACATTGTATCACTCAGCAGTAATTCAGAAATGACATCCAAATGAACAACACCCAATCCAGCAAGAGACAATAGCAATCGAGCAAGGAGGAGACCAAATTTCCCATGTAACTTGAAACAGAACTGTTCCAATCGAGCAAGAACCAAAAACCGAGCCACAACAGCTCAAAGCAACCTCAGTAAACACCAAAGAAACAGAAACAAAATAGTTGGCAAAGAGATTGTGAGAATAGTGTAAGCTGACCCAGAAGCAAAACGCATTATTTATATATATATATATAAATAATGCGTTTTGCTTCTGGGTCAGCTTACACTATTCTCACAATCTCTTTGCCAACTATTTTGTTTCTGTTTCTTTGGTGTTTACTGAGGTTGCTTTGAGCTGTTGTGGCTCGGTTTTTGGTTCTTGCTCGATTGGAACAGTTCTGTTTCAAATACGAAAAAAATAATATTTATATAAATCGAGGATAAAACTATTAGTAATTTCCTTAAGAAATTCATATTTTCATAAATGAATTTATAAGATAAAAATGTAAATAATATAATTATCAAAGTTGAGCTATTTAAATGATTAAATATGTTAAGATAAGAATTTTGTAACATGTATGTAAATTTCACTTTAAATGATTGTGCACCTTCGAACAGCATCCACAAGACAATGGTCCCCGACAATTAAACTATAAATATATATGTCTGGCAAAGTATTTATACATTTATTTTAATATGGAAATTGAATTTACATCAAAAAAATTATGTTTAGTTAAATTCATATTCATTATATTTTTATGCATATCATTTTTTTTTTATTTAATATTAAATCATTAATATGCTTCGAGAGAAATTCATTGGAATACAATATAATGGATGCCATTGATAAAATATCTAAATGGTTCTATAATCCTAAGATAATCAATGAAAAATAGATTATTTTGTATCTTAAGTTTTTATTCCTTCTTAGTCACAAACAATAAAACTAATTTATTTTATTATCGATTGAGATTTCTCAAAATAACATTACCTTTAAATTAATTATATCTAATTTGAAAATACTCTCAACTAAGAAATGTCATCAATACTTATCGTAAAGAGAAGATAGCAGGAGATAACAAAATATGCATAAATTAGGAATGATTAATCAATATTTTACAATACTATAAAAACTATCAAGGGCAATGAGGCTAAATATTCAATGACAAGATAATTTCTAATCAATGATTGGTACAAAATATCAAGAAAAAAGTCAAAATATTTCAATGAAGCTAGAATCTAAGAAAAATATTTTATGATTTTAGCTCTATGACACTTATAGATAGACTCACACATTAATTGCATGATAATCTTACATCTATCTTATGATGGCACGTCCCTAGATCTTAAAATGCTATGTTGATATGAAAATCATTTATTAGGGTTTCTGAAAACAAATATAAAGAACAATCTTAATTGGATTCATAATATGAGTGAGGGTATTTATCTTGAGACTATTGAAACTTAGAATATCTCAATGGATATAGGCATATTATAAATTAGATTTCTAACCTAATCATTGTAACTTGCATTACAAATTTGTACATCCATGATCAAATATATTTGATGTTGAATCTTAAGTCGTTCAAGAAATCACACCCATGGAGTAGAGCGTGTAGAAGGAGAGGAAAGCAGGAGATAAGCAAGAAATCAATAGTAAAATGAGCGTACGTAACCCTTTTTTCATAAAATGATCCCTTATTTATAGATATAGAAGATATCTGAAACATACAATTACATTTAAGACCCTATTTATGGAGGGGCCATAAGGGTGTTAACGTCTCTTATACAATTTAAGTTTATACATATATTTAATAACAGATTGATCAGTCAATCATAAAGGTCTTCACCTATCTTTAGTAGATTCATTCCTTTGGCACTGGTAGGCCGAACGACATGGGAATCATATAGGTGCTCTTTGGCGAATGAGCATATTTGTGCAGTCTGTGGTCTGACTTGTTCCTTCGTCCGAGGGAGAGTTGTTTCTTTCGTTCGGTCCATTATACAAATTAGCCTTAATTCAAATCAGAGAGGGCTCAACTAAGTTATGGGTTGACTTTCTCTTGATCCAATGCCAAGATTTACTCCATTGAGATGAAATAGTGTTTGACCAGGTTCTGACACACTATGACCATGGGTCTCTCTTATTTTGTCATGTATCAATGTTCTATTTTCATATTCATGCTAACATGATCATGTCATACTTATTTAATTCTCTAATTCTCTTATATTTTAAAGTGTCAATTGCAATAAAAATAAATAATTAAATATTGTATTAGATTCATTTATTTTGTAATAATTAAACTCGCTAGTTTTTGTGTGTTGGTGTTTTATAAAAAGGTTTTTACCAAAGACCTCCACATCTACACTTTCTTCATATCTGCAGCTTGAATTGATTTTTGTTGAGGGCGCTCTCATGGTGAGCAATAAGAAAATCCATGTTGGTGAGTCGTCTAATGACATTATGATGTAGTTTTTTGGATTATTGACTGAGAAGATTTGTCCCACAATTGTTTTCGTGAAGTGTTGTCAACCTAAGGGAGAATCGGTTGGCGAGCAGAGACAGTATTTTTTGGGGTAAGTCTGCCAAGAAGACACAAGTGCAACAACTAGTCTTCAAAAGTGGGTAACTGGACGAGCGGGATGATTGGGATGAATTGTCCAATGATGTTCTCTTATTAAGCCAAAAATCAAACAAAGGCCCAACTATTTCTCCTATCAGGGCATTGTCCAAAGCTGGTGCTCAGGAAAAAAGTGATACCCAAGGAACAGTTGGATCTTCGTCGCTTGAAGGTAAGAATGCAGCTGGTCCTTCTCAAATCGGAGGAATGAGAGTTGTAGGTACTTCACCTATATTGGGTGAGAGTTTCTCATCCTTACTCTGATCTGAGTTGGACCAACTCCTTGGTATGATGAATTAGGTTGTTTGACTTGCTTGTGTTCGGTTAAACTTGGTAATTTTTATTGTGCAGAAGTCCCTAACCACGCTTTTGACCCTTCGAAAGTTGTTGAGGAACAAGATCTTGCATCCTGAAGAGAAGTGAGAGACCAGCAGACTACTGATGAAAGGGAGTTCACATACTCCATGGTTTCTCGGATGAACGAGATGACAAATTTTTTGCCTTTGAAGTAGAGGCTCAAAAAGAAGTTGAGGCTCAGTGGGAGGCCATAATAAAAAGCCTAAAGCAGCAGTTGAATGCCCTCTCCAAGAATCTATTGACAAAACTTCTCATCCTCCTGACGGAAGTGGCAGACCACCAATCTGAAATAATGACCCTCCAAATGGAGAGTGTGAACCCGTGGATGGACCTGACCTCTGTAAGGGAGACATGCTTGATCACTGGGTTTCAGGCTGTGGTCAATATTATAGATAGATTTAAGTTAGGGAGTCGAGTTTTGTATAAGGAATTATTGAGGTGAGGGTTGATCTTGCCATAAATGATTGACGAGCCTCTTGTTAAATTTTTCAAGTCTGAATAATTATATCTTCATGTTTTCTTTCATATGTAATATCTATCATTTTTTATTTATTTAAAAATTTATTTTTTCTCTCGAATATCGTGACGTAAGGTTTGTGTTCTTGAGGTACGGTCAGCAGTGTTTCATCTTCTCTTCGTGAATTATATATATAGGGTTGAGGCCTCCCTTTGCGACTTCATTTTTTTACTTTTCTTTCTCTTATTTATCTTTCCTCCTTCGTTTCTCTATTTAGTGTCTTCGTGGCTTCCAAACTCTCACCACAAAATTTTGAGACAATCCTGATGTTAGAGCACTCCATATTATCTTCTGATGAGGCCTCAAGACTCTAAAGGCATTATTTCTATGATGATGACATTGTGTTAGAGGCTTCAGGCCCAAATGACGGAGTGACGGACAACTACGGAGGGCGGCTCGTGCTATGCCATAGTCAATTCATCCAGGGACTTCATCTTTGGGCCATTATGCGTTATTATGATGTTATCTCCACCCAACTGAAGGCAAATTGCATTACAGTGCTTATGACCTTTGTCATTCATTGACACATGATGGAAATCCTTTAATTGCGGGAACTCTTTGACTACTTATTCTCTTTTAGGGTCGACCTAGATGGTTATGTAGATTTTACTTTGACTCAGAAGATCCTGTTGATCAAACTTGAAAATAAGGTAAGAAATTAGAAATGTAATTTTATTATGAAGTCAAAGAAGGACTGGATAATTCTCAGATGTCCGTCTGGTGAGTCAAACAAACACCAAAAGATTTCTCCCCAACTTCGCGGCTTGGCTTCTAGTTTTGAAGGGAAGAGTCTATTAGTATTTTAGTATACCCATGAGGAGATAATATACAACGCATTGAATCTAAGCAAGTATGGTAGTTTGACCAAGGAGTTGTGGCAGCGTCCGATGTCTAGAAGATGAATTAGCATCTCAACAAGACGAGAAAGGCCTTCATGAAGGAGCTAAGTGTGAAGAAGCCGCTAGAGGAAAAGGAGAATTTTTTTTAGGAAGACCTCATGTTCGGATCTCCTTATTTCTACTTCTGAAATGAATATTATTATTCAGTAGGATTTAACCAGTGAATTAACTTTAATAGAAAGAAAATATTCTATCATGGTAGGTAATGTGGGCAGTGGCAATGCTAAGATTCCTTCCATTCTAGGATTCGACGATGATACTTCCTTAAAGGGAGGATGGGTCATTTGCCTGCCTCATCTAGTTTTCTTGACTTTGTAAAGAGGGAAAATGTTAGCCAAAAATCTCTACACCCAGATGTTGTGGGAGAACAGGGTCATAACCAGGGAGCTAACCTAAGGGAGGAAGGTTTTGGGTTTAGGCCCATCCCCAAAGTGGTGGTTGTAAGTCTTGGACTCGATTGGGGTAGGGAAAGTCCCGGGTCTAACTTTGAAGCTAGTTCCCCAGTCCTTAAAAAATCTTGGCAAAGGAAAAGAAAAAACCTGGTGAACAACTCAGACTTGCTTTCCTATTCACTCCCTAGGGGAGCGACGAATGGATCATAATACAGAAAGAGGGGCCCATTGCCTTAGTATCGAGGGATTCCCAACTAGCCCTTATTGACCTGCAAAGATTGTTTTGACCGTGGCCTGAGAGTGGAGTCTCATGTAATGGAATTTGTTAATATATTATGTTAAGAGAACTTCAAGGACAAGCTAAATAGCCTTAGTCTTCTTGAAGTATGTCATTTAGTCAATAGATATCAATTATTAGAGATAACGTCGGCATTTCAAGAAGAAAACTAAGGTAACAAAGCCTGTCTAAAGGAGGTTGTGTGGCTAGCAGATGAAACTGAGCCCCACCATGGTGATGTGGAGGAAAGCTAAATAAGTGCTTCAAAATGTATCTCAACAGTGCTTAAAGAGAATGAAGAATTATCAGTGAGAATCTCTTTAGAAATCACAACTAAGTTGCTTTCTGAATAGCGAGAATAATAATTTTGTCTTGGTATTGAATTTTCAATCAACCACTTTGTGAGACTGGGAATGGTCGATGCGAAATATAAAAATCTTGGTGAGTTTGCTAAGCTCTTATTTGTTGCTTCGCCACCAACCGAGAAATCTGTTAGAGTAACCAAGGAGAACCCTGTCAAAGAAGGTGGATCGTCAACTTCTTAACACTGAGTTTTGTAAGAATAAAGGGGGTAGGTTTCTTTTCGTAAAGAATGAACAT
Source organism: Phalaenopsis equestris (assembly GCF_001263595.1). Taxonomy (NCBI): domain Eukaryota; kingdom Viridiplantae; phylum Streptophyta; class Magnoliopsida; order Asparagales; family Orchidaceae; genus Phalaenopsis; species Phalaenopsis equestris. Next base: position 173,345 of record NW_018165674.1, on the reverse strand, counting down.
GGTTGTAATGATTTAAGCTTAATGAAATATAAATTTTTTGCATGCTTGTGTTGACCTCAATTTTGGTGAGGCCTTTTCTTCCACTTAGTGCCTAGGATCTAGTCATAGGAGTTTTGTTTTGACTATCCTAGAAGACTAGAGATGGAGTGCATCTTCATAGAAATTCAAACTTCTTTTCTCTCTTTGAAACTCACATGGATGATCACGAACCTCCAACACTTGGAAGGTTGAGGCCAACATGGGAGGATTCAAAAGATGTGCCCATATGACCACATGGACTTAGGGCAACCCTGAATGATTAGGGCTTAATCTTCCACACACTTAAGCACATCACAATTCCCCACTTTACCAAAACCCTAAATCACGCCCATTAAACCAACCCCCCTTACTCTTTAAGAAACCAACATAGATAGTCCCAAACCTCTGGTCTATGATTGAGATGGTTAGGATAAATATGTGAAGGTTCATGAACGGGTTGCCGTTTGACTAGGTTTGGTTCCAAAGTGGTTAAGACCCATGAACAAATACCCCTAAACCCACCTAAAATACCCAATTTTGCCAAAATTTACCAAAATTACCTAAATACTCCTGAAACCCTAAATTTTCAAAAGTGGTCCAAACTCTCAAATTCTCTCTAAAAATCATGACAACCCATTTCAAGCTACTCAAGTTGACCAAAATACCCCAAAATTCTTTAAATGCCCCTAAATTGCAAAAGTTACCAAAATATCCTTCATACCCCAAAACATTCTGAAAACCTCTCAAATGATTCCAAACCTCCCCTAAACCAATCCAAACCACCCATTGGGATCAATTTTAAAAACCCAATTTGAGCCCACATGAAAAAAAAATCCCTTCTTTATCATCTCATGGCACTTAAGGCATCTAACCATGGCATCATATCAAACCTAGCCATGCATACATGAAACTTTATCCAAAATAGACATGTTGACCTTTTTTATTTAAATGCATAAACATCCAAAATTTCTTTTGCATGAAACCTTTCCATGGGCTCATACATAGCATGACATGTACATAGCATGACATGCCCCAATGCCCCATGGAGCCTTACATGGGCATCATAAGGTCAAACTTACAAAAAATGGCAAAAAGAGGTGACCACTCCCTCTCCCTCCTTCATTTGGACTTTCCCTCTTCATTATACATTTAAACTATTGCCTGATGACCAACCATTTGACCTCACCCAAACTTTCCTTAGGTTCAGTCCAAGCACCCTAAACACTTTGGGACCAAACTTAGCCACTTGTCAAAGGGTTTGAACCCAACCTATTTCACTTAGCCTAAATCCCATTTTTTTCATTGGTTCTTCACTTTGGAGCTTACTTAAAACCAAATTGAGCCACTTGTCCCCATGACTTCCTTGAGCTCAGAGGTGACCTAACCACAGATGGCTAGCCACCTCAGCCACCAAAACCCCTTGCTCAAGAGGGCCCAAATGGAAAAAATCTAAAATTCAAACCCCCTGAGCTGACTCAACTCAATTGGCCACTGGAGCTCTTCTTCCCTCCACTTAAGCGATTGTCTTGCCACCAAGGCATGCCTTGTTGGCCACCAGAGCCCTCTCTATAAATATAGAACCTTTCATGACCAAATGGAGGAGAGTGCTGAAACCTTAACCAAACTCTGCCCCAATTTCTTAGCAGTCAAGAGAAGCCAATCACCACCATTTCCTTACCCTAATTCCCACTGCCAACTACAAATTTCCCCACCCATTTCAAGGTTTTTCACCGCCATACCTTGTACCTCATTAATTCCCCAAATTGATGAGCTCTTGAGCTTCACGAGAGCAAGAGATGAAGTTCTCCACAAAAATCCCCATCCCTAGAGCTCTCTGCACCAAACTTTAACCAAATTCATGCCACCTGCTGAAGGAGGTCTTACACAACTCCAACCCCAACTTGAATTGACACTTGGAGGAGGTCTGCAAGACCACAATGAACATGTAGAACCATTTCAATTGAGGTTGCACCTCTTGGATAAAGGTACAGACCATTTTCCTCAATTTTGAGCTTAGTTTGGGCCTCTGTGAAGAAAAGTTAAAATTCATGATTTGATTAACCGTATGGATGTGTTCATCTCGGTTAGATGGACATGTATGAAGAAACCCAACAAGATTTGGTTGAGAATTTAGGGAGAAATTAGGTTTAGACAATGAATGTTTTACGGGTTAGGTAACTTAGGGACGATGACTCGAAGTTGTCCGATCTCGCGTGTATCAGATAGATGGATTAGAAAGCGTCGGACGAATAGATGAAGCATCAAAGGTGGCACGCGTGGCAGCTGACTCAAAAGGTAGTGTCCTGTAGTGTGACGACGCGTGGAAAGCTCAGAGTTGCCGAGGATTACGTGGAGCCTATGTGGATAAATAGAAGAATAACCTATTTTTCATTTAACTTAATTCATAAACTTAGAAAATTCATAACTTGGTGTAGAAAAATCATAAAATAAAATAAATTTATCTATGTGCTTGATTAGTGAATAGAGGAAAATCATGTGAATCAAAAATTAAAATTATTTCACTTATATTTAATTTTAAATTAATTAAATACTCTAATTCTTGTTTAAATCATAAGAAATTAAATATTAATCAACATGGGGTGAAATTTTGAGATTTTACTCTCTTTATGTCTAGGAGTATTCTCTGATTTTTTCAAAGTCACAGAACACTTATAGCATGGTAAACCCTAATTTACAAAGTTAAGTCACATATTTGCTTAAAATAATTATATAAATTAAAATAAAGGTTAAAAAATATGAAATTTATTTTGGTAGGTTCACTGTGGTGAGAGGGACATAAAAAAAATCTAAATTAAAAAATTTTTGTGATATAATTTATTGATCAGTAGAACCCATAAAAATTAAAATAAATAAAATATACATTTAAAAATAATGAAATTTGATCCTTGCTAAAGGTATTGAACCTATTAACCCTCTGTAAAATTTTGAAACCATTTTAAATTAATTTATCTACTAAAGTTTATTTTTCAAGAAAAATAAAGTTTTGGCATTAAAATAATTATAATATTTAAAAAATAACTAAAATTTTTTTTGAAAAGTTGTTTTGGGAATTCCTTGTGACCAAGGGCACCCAAAAAAAATAAAGTTGACCTTAAAATGAATTGTTCATTTTTGGGCTATTTGTAGATTTTAAAATAATTAAAAATTCAAAATATCACAAAAAAAAAAAAAAAACACCAAAATTTCTCTTGATTTCTTCCTTGTTCTCGCAGGAGAATGTCAAACGGGAGGCTAATCCTTACCTTTAAAGACGACGTTAGTCTTGCATTGGATAAAGAGAAGATTGAAGAGGGAGTTGTGATTGAGTTCGACTAGAACTTTGTACAGGTAGGGCTGAAATTTGAAGGAGAAGCCTTGACTACCTTGAACCAGGAGGAACTTTGTGACAACAAGACAGTGGTGAAATTCTGAAATAATGGTAAGCAGACTAAGGCCTTGATGAAGCAGAAGCAAGTGACAGCTGAAAGGCCAAGAGCGGTAAAATAAAGTCCACGATGATGACTACAGGAGGTGAGCTCATCAGCGTCATGTCTGCTGACATTCAACTTGAAAGAAGAGCAACTCTCACTCCGACTCAGAGACGGAATCAAAATCGCTGCAACCGCAGGATGCTGACTAAGTTAGAAAAGGAGCATAATAAGGAAGGGGTCATTACAGACAGTACAACCACTTCGGTGAGGGAGGGTGCAATAGTTAACACAATGTAAATTGTTCCTGAGGTGGAGGAATAACCGGCTGATGTTGAGCCATACATACCACAGTTTGTTACTAGGCCCTGACAGTTGCAAATTATTTCAGAAAAACCAAATTGGGAAGAATCGAGAAAATGAAAAAGTAGGATTTTGAGTACTTCGAGAAGATACAAGGAAGATATGTCAACATCTTGGAAGGCTTGGAATTACTTATAAATGTGTTCTCCGAGTACGAGTAAGGGCAGATTGTGGAATGTGTACTCCATCTCAGGGATCTGGGCTGTGCAGGCCAATTGAGGAGGAAAACTTATTTGGAGCCTTAAAAGTGAATGTGGGTCAAAGGAAGGTTCACGATACAATGTGTTTGCTACTACAATTTTGCTAAGGACAGTAAGGGAAACCTACCCATCATGATGAGGTTGATCCAATGCCAGAACTAATAAAGAAAATGATCAAGTGAATGGTGGCCTAATAGGTGTTACCCGCCAATTATGTACCCAATAGCTGCATCATCCACATATACAAAGATGGTGATTGCATCCCGCCTCACATAGATCACCACGACTTGTGAGGCCCTTCTGTACTATATGGTTCATTAGCCAGTGCAGTATAATTTTTGGGATGGGCCTTCAGATAGTTTACCCCGGTGAATTTTGAGGGTTGATAGAAATAACTCTACTGGTAGGTTCAGTATTGGTGTTGAAGGGAAATGACATAGATGTGGCCAAGCATTGCATTTTGAGAGTTCCCTACCAGAGAATCTTTATCACTTTTTGAAGAATTAGCGAAGAAAAGAGGTCATTCAAGTACATGCCAAATCCATACTCAGAGAGCATGCAGCCTCCTGAGTTGTAAGCTACATAGAGATAACACACCTCTAATGCACACATATGCGGTATTCTACTTCTTACAGTGGCTTAGAAGGTGATGTTATTACCTATATAGTTTACTTGACAGACATGGAGGAAAAGAAATAGTGGAAATTTTGAGGAATGATATGAAGATTCAGAGGATATCCACTCAAAGTTACAATGTCTGAGTATGTTATTCAAAGAATGATGTCAAAAGTCATTTTGGTGTATTCCTTTATATGGAACCACTTCAAGTACATTTTCAGCAATTGTATGGAAGCGACAATATCATATTTTAACTTCAATGTCTATGTAATTAACTATGAACGACACTAATTTGAGCAAGACTCAATTTGAGGAATGTTGAACAAAGAACGATATAAATGCAATGACAAATAACAAACAGAGAAATTTAAAAGATAACAAGAAAATGAAATGATAGATAAGATAAGACGAAAATATGAAAACAACTCGAAATCTGAAAACTTAAAAGAAAATATCTTGAATTTTAAACTCTCACAAAATCTCATAAACTTTCTACAATTTTCATAAATTTTTCCACACTTCAGCTCCTTGCAAGTCTCCATAGATTCTCACTAAATATTTGGAATCTTTCCTCCCTTCTTGAGTTAAAAGACAAGTATTTGGACCTTCTCACTCAAGATAAATCTAATTCCTGGGATCAATATCCAAATTCTGATTCCCATCTCTTCGAGATAGGTATAAGACAACCTTAAATGAAGTAAGACATCTTATTCTCATTCTTTCGAGCTCAGTACTCAAATTCCAATTCTCATCTTTTTGCGGTTATTACAAAAATTCCAATTCCCATTTTGAGATCAACACCTAAATTTTGATTCCCATCTCTTCGAGATAGGTATAAAACCACCTTAAATGGAGTAAGGCATCCTATTCTCATTTATTCAAGGTTGGTACTCAAATTTTGATTCTCATCTTTCTAGGGTTGGTACTAAAATTCGAATTCTCATCTTGGAATTAGTACCCAAATTCTAATTCTCGTCTCTTCAAGATAGGTATAAAACCACCTTAAATGGAGTAAGGCATCCTATTCTCATTTATTCAAGGTTGGTACTCAAATTTTGATTCTCATCTTTCTAGGGTTGGTACTAAAATTCGAATTCTCATCTTGGAATTAGTACCCAAATTCTAATTCTCGTCTCTTCAAGATAGGTATAAAACCACCTTAAATGGAGTAAGACATCCTATTCTCATCCTTTGGAGGTTCGTACTCAAATTTAACTTCTCATTTTTCCTGGGCTGGTACTCAAATTCCAATTCCCATCCTAGGATCAGTAAACAAATTCTGATTCCCATCTCTTTGAGATAGATATAAGACCACCTTAAATGGTGTAAGGCATCCTATCCTTTTGAGGTCAGTACTTAAAGTTTGATTCTCATCTTTCAGAAGTTGCTACTCAAATTCCAATTCTTATCATGGGATCATTACGCAAATTTTGATTCTCATCCCTTTAAGATAGGTATAAGACCACCTTAAATGGAGTAAGGAATCATATTCTCATTCTTTCAAGGTCGGTACTCAAATTCTGATTCTCATCTTTCTTGGGTTGGTATTCAAATTCCAATTCCCATCCTGAGATCAGTACCCAAATTCTGATTTCCATCTCTTAGAGATTGGTATAAAACCATCTTAAATAGAGTAAGGCATCCTATTCTCATCTTTTTAAGGTCAGCACTCAAATTCTAATTCTTATTTTTCTGGGGTGAGTACTCAAATTCCAATTCCTATCCTGGGATCAGTACCCCTATTTTGATTCGCATCTCTTCGAGATAGGTATAAGACCTCCTTAACTGGAGTAAGGCATCTTATTTTCATCCTTTTGATATCAGTAATCAAATTTCAATTCTCATCTTTCCCGGGTTGGTGCTTAAATTCCAATTCCCATCCTGGGATCAGTACCCAAATTCTAAATTCTTATATCTTCAAGATAGGTATAACACTATAAATGGAGTTAGACATCTTATTCTCATTCTTTTTAGATCAGTACTCAAATTCTGATTCTCATCTTTTTGGAGTTGGTACTTCAATTACAATTCTCATCTTGGGATCAGTACCCAAATTCTGATCCCATCTCTTTGAGATAGGTATAAGACCACTTTAAATAGAGTAAGGAATCATATTCTCATTCTTTTGAGGTTGGTGCTCAAATTTTGATTCTCATCGTTTCGGGGTTGGTACTTAAATTCCAATTCACATTCTGGGATCAATACCCAAATTATGATCCCCATCACTTTAAGATAGGTATAAGACCACATTAAATGGAGTAAGACATCCTATTCTCATTCTTTTAAGGTTGGTACTTGACCTAACCCACACTTACGCATATTGTTAATCTTCTTAATTATGCTAGAAAATATGCCTCAATTTATCTCTAGTGGTTAGTGTGACCACTTGCATGATTTATAAATTATGTAATTAATTTGCACGCTAGGGGTACTACGCAAGTATACATATCATTTCAAGTAATATATGATTTTCTTTTAAAAATCTCAGTATCGATCCCACCACAAATGCACTAACTCTTAAAAACAACTTACAATAATTCTATTTAAATTGCAATATAAAAAGACTAAAGATTTAAAATGATATATTTACTAAAAATTACTACTAAAAGAGCTTAAAAAGAAAGTAACAACTAAATCTAAAAGCTTGACTGAAAAACCTTTCTTCCTGTAAAAAAGATTTTAATCTATGTAGGATTCAAATGATTTAAGATAAATTGAGGTATTGTGTCAAATAGCAACATACCTTATTCTTTATCCCCTCCCGGTGATTGCAAAAAGTATTAACTAACTTAAGGTCGATTTGTTAACATCTTGACTCCACATCAGTGCTATCTAGCCTCTCACCTCTTGATGCCCCTAGCCTATGCCATCATAATGACTGAACCCCAACATCAGGGTACTAAACCTTAAACCAAACTGATAAGAATCTTACCTTTAATCTAGATCTATCCATATCTACGCCCATCAAAACTTATCTCTCTATTTATGTGCCCTCCCCTTAGGTGATCGCCATGGCTCTGCCTAGAATGAAGTGTGGTATTCACTAGTTGGGTGAAATCATATCCCTCCCAGTTCATTATGCTTAATGGATTTTAACCTCACAAGTGGCTAGTTTGTAAATTAAATGAAGATTCAGTGAAAATACCATCACAATTTTTAAAAGTAAAAAGAACTCTTTAAATCATTCTCATCCCACAAGATCAAGTTCTATATGCAAGAAGAAAGAAAAGGAACTACTCAGAATAAATGGAGATTAAATAAAAACAAAACATTTGCACTGAAATTCATGTCTTACAAAAAAACACAAACAAAAAAACAAAGTACACTATGTCTTCTCCCCAAGAAAACTTCTGGAGTTTCCTCTAAGCAATCTCCAAACTTCTTAACACTAAAACACTCACACTTACACTAGAACACAAAATATGTAAAACCTAATTTGTTATTGCTGCTCAATTGAAGTTTTGAGGCTCCAAAAGGTCTCTAATTTTGAACAAATCCTTCTCATTAAATAGAAAATAAAAAATAACCAAGGGTTGCTTCAAACATGATACACCAAAAATTTATAGTCCTTATATACACATTTTTATACCTATTTTTGAGATATTGTGCTTTAATGAAAGGTATTTGTGTGTTTGTCTTTCAGGAACAATTAAATGGATGAAAAATGGTAAAAGGAGTGAAAAGGATCAAGTTTGGAGCAAAAATAAAGAAGGTGTAAAAATGAACAGAGACGTATGTGAGCAGGATCGGTGCTTACGCGCCAGTTATACAGAGAGAACCGCGCCTAAGCGCCAGGTGCCCCGTGCTTAAGCACCATAAGTAGTTATTTGATGATTCATTGAATTTGGACAAAATTTTGAAGCAATCCTTGGTAAAAAATTGGGAAATAGTTCATAAACACAAAAATTGATTCAATTGGATTTTAAAAGTAGGTAATTTCTAGAAGATTCATTAAATGGAGACAAATTTTGAAGAGACACCAAGGCACTTCTTGGAGTTGTATTAAAGAAGACCTGGATCATCAGAGAAAAGAGAGGGGCCAATCATCATCCATCCATCTAGAGTAATCGCCGCCACCACCGGCCACTGTTTCTTTTTATTTTGGGTTTTAGTTTGTATTGTGAGTGAAGGAAGGATCAAAGGAATTTTAAGACATTTGATGGAGAAGATTTGAGATAAGTGTTTATCTTTGTGACTATTTGGTTTTAATTTAAACTTCTTGTTTGTGTGCACGATTTCTATTTTTAAACTCAAGTGTGGTTGTGTTTTCTCCATGAATTCTAAGTAGTTTTCTTTTATCTTTTTTCTTAAAATGTTAATTGATTAAGTATTGAAAGAAAGTTGTGTGAAGCATTAGTCTTTAACGTTGGAATAAGTTGTGATGATTTCAAACCTTGTACTTCATTTACTTCTTGATTTAGCTAATTAAGATTTTAATACATGTTGTGAGAACATGTAAGCTTTGAGATGGTATTGTCTAAGTCAACAAATGGTAAGAATCACATTTGATTTCATGGATAAGAATATAGTTCATGGGGTTAAGTGTAAATCTTGCATGTTTTTCCTCTTTAGTACCCTAGGGACTAGCCATAAGATTTTCCAGTCAACTATTCTTAGAGCGCTAGAAAGGAACCCTCACCATTAGAATTTACAAACTCTTCTTTGCTTAACTTGAAGTTCCATATACTGGTCCTAACCTCTGGCACTTTATAGGTGAGGCCGCTATAGAGGAGCTCAAGGAGAGTTCCCATAGGATTGTATGGCCTTAGGGTTGACTCAGGGTGTTGGTCTTGAGCTAGTGCATACACTATCACTCACTGGCACATTACACCCCACTCACAACCTTAAGCCCAAACTTGTTAACTTTGATCACTTGATCCTTTAGGAGTCTCATGTAGATGGTCCCCTAGACCCACTAGCCCTAAGTTAGGGTTTAGATAAGACAAGTATACAGAGGACCTAAATGGAGATTTCATTTGTCTATAGCTCAAATAGGGTGGTTGGCTCCTCAATTTGAGCAAAATAACCAACTTAGCCTTTTGCCCCCCCACCCAAATCTACCTAATTTACTAAAACACCCCTAAACTCTAAGTTTGACCAAAATTCCCTATTTCACCCAAAATACCAAAATTTGTTCAAAAATCATCTCAAACCATTTGAAACCACACAAATTCCCCAAAACCTTCCAAAATTCCCAAAATTACCAAAATACCCCCAAAATTGCCAATATTACAAAAATACATTGGTGGCCCAAACTTTCCCAAAACCTTCAAAATCATTTCAAATGTCCCCAAAATCAATTTGGACACTTCAATTGAACCCAATTTGACCAATTTGACCCATTTTGATCAAAGCTAAAAATTTCCCTTAAAGGCCCATTTACCCCAATTCACCCCAAATGTCCACCAATTTGGTTCCAATTCTTCCCAATTTCAAATCTAAACTCAAATTCATCATGACCATACTAAATTTAGATCAAATTCCAACCTAGTTGACCCATACTTTGAGCCCAATTTCACTCAAATCCAAAGCTCCCAATTTTGCCCCAACTTAGCCATGTCACCAAATTGAATGCCCAAATCCCAAAATTGATACCTAATTAATGTTGAGAACTCTTCATAACATCCCCCTATACCATTTTAAACATGAAATGTTGACTTAGCCCAACTCTAGCCTAACCTAAACCCAAGTTTAACCCAACATCCCCAAATTTATCAAATGTCCAAAATCCTTCAAATTGAACCTTCAAATGAATTCAAAATCACTCCAAATTTTCCAAACTCTTTGTGACAACCATCTATATCATCTTGATCAATCAATTGAGTACAATGTCATGGCTAGCCCAACCCAAACCTAACTTCAAGTCAATTTGACCCAAACTGAACTCATGCACCAAAATTGACCAAAGCCATGCCAAATTGATCAAACCAAAGCTTATACAGCTAATGTTTGGACCCTAGTGACCAGGCTAGACTCACCTAGCCCACCCTAGATGATCTACGGACCAATGGTCCCTTGATTTAAGGGATTTCACCCCATTTATGGCCTAACTTAAAATATCCTAGCCATCATGCCTTGTCATTAGGAGTTAACCATCATTGAGCACCCCCTAGCCTCCTTAAGCTCAGAAGTGACTGAACTCTAGCTAGCCACCACGTCAGCCAGCCTAAGAAAGCCCCAAATGGCCAAAACCCAAAATTAAAGCTCCCTAAGTTGATTAAGTCTCAGTGGCCATTAAAGCCTTTTATCCCTCCACCTCAACAAGCTTTAGCACCCAATTCCCAGCCCTGAGCTCCACCAAACAACCATGGCTATAGATGAAGCTCTCCGTGGATAATGGGAAGAGAGCTTGAAATCTTGGGGAAACTCTACTAAAATCTCACTAGAGCCTCTCCAAACCTTCCTAAGTTCAACCTCCTTGCTCTCACCCACTCACAATCACTCTACAAAGTCAATTTCTTTACTAAAATTTGTCCCAAAACCTAGACATATTTCACCACACCTCCACAATCCACTAAACTCTAATTAACTATGCACAAACTATCCCCTAAGTGAGAGGAGTTAATTCCCCATAAAATCCCCATCCAAAATAGCCTCTAACCTAGCTATAGATCAACACCTGAAATCGGCCCTGATCAAAATCATACCCAGACAATTCATCAGGGCCTAGGAATTCATCTGAAGGTTTGTTGGACCTAATCAAAGCTGCTACAACCATCTGATTAAGGCCTCCCCTCTCAGTCAAAGGTATAAAGCTTCAACCCTAATCCGAGCTTCATTTGATTCTTCATACGTATTTACTATATTTCTTACCATGTAAATTGTATGGATGTGTTCATCTTGGGTACATGAAGATTTAGGAACAAACCTGAAGTGATTTGGTTGTGTCTAGCTCAAGATCTTAAAGTTTTATTGTGAATGACTTACGGGTTAGGTCATTTGGGGACGATGAAAGGATGTCGTCTGATTGCGCGATTATTCAATGGACGCATCGGATGGACGGTCGTGATGGAGAGGGACGAGAAGATGGAACGAAAAAAACGAGCTGATGAGGCAGCTTCATGCCTAGCGGCATCAAATAATAAAGTGCCACATGAAGACTTCAGAGCTGCTTATGATTGAGTGGCACCGCATGTTTAAGTAGAAAAATCTGGATTTTTCTGATTTATTTAAATGTCAGATCATTAAAAATCCATATCTTTGTATATGAAAATCATAAAAATAAAATAAAAACACCCTCTTGCTCAGCGAATAGAGGAGAATAATATGGACTAAAAGTAAAAATTATTTGCTTACTCATTGATTTTTAATTAAGTAAATACTCTATGTGGTATTTCAATTCATTATGGATAGGCATTGCTCACCATAGCTTGAAATTTTGAGGGTTTGTTTCTCATGACAGAGGCTATGTTCTCTGATTTTTTCAAGGTCAGAGGACATCTCTGTGCTTCTAACCCTAATTTTCAAGCAAAGATGGCTATTTTGGCTTAAATTAATTGAATAAATTCAAATACCATTTGAAAATTTATGGGATAAATTTTATTAGGTTTCCTGTGATCAGAGAAGCATAGAAAAAATATCATGATGGTTTGAATAATTTTGTGTATTTAAATAAGTGTGTTTATATTGTATTAATTTATATAAATTAAATAATAATAAAAAATTGAAAAAAAATTAATTCTACATTGTGTGTAAAAATCATGTTAACCCATTGTAAAAATTTTAAAATTATTTGATTAAGTTGAAGGACTAAAGTTGATTTTTCATGAAACATTGTATTTTTGTACAAAAATAAGTAAATTAAATTAAATAAAATTAGGAAAATTATGAAAAGTGGTTTTCTGAGTCCTTGTGATTATGAGCATTTAGGAAAAATAAAAGTCATTTTTGATAAAATACATCATTTTGAGCTACATTTTAAATAAAAAATAATTAAAAATAGTTAAAAATTTTAAAAATACAAAAAACATTTAAAAATATGCCTAATTGCTTCCTGATCACTTAAGACTCATTGAAACAATTTTTTTTCTAATTTTTCTAACTTGAAAAAAAAATAAATTTCTAATGGCTTAAAAGGCATTTTTTTTCTATTTTCTCATTAAAATAATTATAATAAATAAATAAATTAAAAATCATAAAAATATAAATTTTGTTTCTCTGAGTTCTTTGGTCTCAGAGAGGTTTAATTAAATAATAAAAAATGATTTTCGTAAATAAAACATCTTTTCCATTTAAATTAAATCATAAAAATAAATAAATGATTAAATTAAAGATTTGATTCAAAAAATCATGAGAGGTTCAACCTAAGTGTTTCTCTGACCTAAGAAAACCTTTAATAATTTTTCCATAAACCAAAAACTTTATTTGATTGATTAATTAAATTATTTTTAAAAATCCTATTTTCTAAAAATAATAATTATTAAAATTAAAATTTGAAAATTACATTTTCTCCTTTGATGTTTTAATTACTCTTTTGTTAGGGTACTCTAAAAAACTCTTAAGTCATTTGAGTGGTGCTTAATGATTTATAAGGTGAAGAGCCTCAAGGATAAAGTGGTTATTTTGGATTTCCGTTCCTTAATCAATATTTACGATTAATCTAAAGGGAAAATGTGTAGTTTTGATTTTAATGAATATGTTTGGATTATTGAAACATAATGGGTAAAAGGTATAAACCAACTTGCCACCTTTCCATGATAAGAATAAAATTATAATTTTTCTAAATTATCATAATTTCTAAGTTAATCAAAATCAAGTGATTTCCAAGTGATGGGCTTAAACTAGGGAAATGATGTTTCACTTATGATTAAGTCCACAATTAATGATGATCTGACTTCTTTTAATTAGAATCCATATCACCTAAATTAAAATTTTATTATTTATCAATCTTTCTCCCATTAGATTTAAAGGGCTTGGTAGTGATCTAGGCTTGATATTTAATTCATTTGATGGGATTTAAAGGATAATGTGATTGATGACTAGCACTACAAGCCCAGCTTTAGTGATGGGTACAAAAGTCCTTAATGACTGGAGCTTGCCTTAGGGGCATTCACCAACATAACTTTTAAGTGAAATATCAACTGATTGATTTGGTACCTTGCCCTCAGAATTATTAAAATGTCAAATTTTACCGAGTAATGGGGTAATTTTAATTTGACCTGGGATGATTAGTAGAACAATGTGATAAGTTCAAAAAGAACTCAAATGTTTTAAGGGATCTTTAAAGCAGTTCAGGGTCATTCATCAAACACTTTAGAATCTCTTGGATATTTTGAAGGACAAACTAAACTTGTTATATTTTGTTCTAAAGTCATCCATTAAGATCTTCCGGAACTCAATAAGTCATAGTTTGGAGTTTGTTAGATACATGATGCACGAAAACTTTGGATTAAATTAATAACAAATATGCAATGTAACCCAAACAATAATGTATCTTTAATGAAAATAATTTATCTTTAAAACGACTTTTAAACTCCCAATTCTCATCTACATATAATGCAAGTATATGTATCGTTCAAGTAATACAGAGTTCTAATGGAGTCCTAGATATCGATCCCACAGGGAAGCTGAAAATATATATAAGCTAGCTATTAATAATCTATTCTTAAATTGAAATAAAAATAAAAATAAAGTAAAGTACGAAGTTTGAAGTTAAACTACTGAAGTAAAATGCTACTAAATATGCATATGTATGACTACAATAGTTAAGTTAAACTAGATGCTAAACTTTCAAAAGTAAAAATATTGAAATAAAACAAAGGTTTTGGTTGACAAAAAGTTTAAGTATGAGAGAACACCCTACCCTTTTACAATGAGAATATGGTTTGTATGGAAATTGAAATCATTTGAAAAATATATTTAAAAATTATTTTGTATCAAATACGAGCAATCTTATTCTCTACATTTTCCGAGCGCTATAAAGAACATTGACTAATCCAGAGTTTGGTCTCTAATTCCGTGGTTAGGCTGGGAGGATATCGGTTGTCACTCCAGAGCTCCCAATACTCCCTCACTTGAGGGATAAAATGCTTGCATTAGTTTCTAATCAACTGAGCCAAATTAGGGATTATAATCTATCACCTTAAAATCTTTCGATCCTAAATCCAACGAAGTACATTTCTCTATTTTTTTGCACCCAATCCCATGGATGACATACTCTCCCATGAAATCAAATGTTATTCTCCTTTTGTTGTATAAATCATATCCCATTTTTAAAACATATGTTTCTCAACACTTTTTAACAATTCAATTGACCAGATCAAAAAGTAAATGAAGATCGAAGCTCAAATCATCACAAATTATCGACATTTAAAACCGTAGAAAATAAAATCAATTATTTACAAAAACCATTTCTTCTGAGTAGGGAGAAGGATAAAGAAGACTACTCAAAATTCATGAGATGATATGATAAAACAAGGACTTCATATATAAAAATAAGTTTACAAGCAAAAGAAATGAAAATTACAACTTGTCTCACAATCCTTCCCAAGAAAATCCCTAGAGGTTCTCTCCAAGACTTTCTCTCTTTAACTTTCTCTCTTTACAAGCACTCCTCTCAATTCTCACTTAGAAGTGTAATGAAGAAAAAATCTTCACATTAGAAGACAATCTCCAAGCCCTTAAATTTTACTCTCTATCTCTCCCTCTTGTTCTCCCGCCTTCTATCTTTTTCACCCCCCCTTAGAAGTTCTTCTCCAACTTAATTTTATTTTGGGCTGCCTCCTCTGAAAAGAATTTCAATTTCCCTCCAAAATACAAATGTTAAAGCTTTGAATTCAAAAGACGTACCTCTTCGATCCAAGTGTTAAATCCCGTCAAATTAGAATCTTCCAAAATATCTAGATGCATTGAATCTCTTCATGGGGTGTTTAGAACAAGTGTTCCTTTGAAATTCATGCAAAATTCAGCTCGAACTGCCTTAATTTGAAAAAGTCGTAGCTGGTGCATCATGCGTCAGTGCTCTGGATTTTGGCGCATCATGCGCTAATCCCAAAAATAATCCCCAAAATTGGTTGTTTTTGTTCCAAATTTTGCTCCTTTTGCCATATTTGCTCCAAATGCCTAAAAATGGTATACCTGCAACAAAAACATAAAAATACCTTTCTTTAAAGTGCAATATCATCAAAAATAGGCATAAAAGGGTACTTAAAATAGAATATTATTTGTGTGTATCAAAATCCCCCAAACTTGAATGCTACTTGTCCTCAAGTGATACTATTATTACATAAAAACATATGACTTTAGGATAGAGATTAACTTATCACTTCTATACTTCAATAAATAAAAGAGCAAAAAATAAGAAAAATCTTTAATAACTTAGGTTCAAACTCCAAGTCTAACAATATCTAGTAATCAAATTTCAAATTTCTGAATCTCTATTCATTTCAAGAAGAATTGCAAGTTATCATGCTAAGGGCACTTAGAACATTCATATGAAAAAGAAATTCATGAAAACTTTACTAGGAATGCTACTAATACTTCAATACAAGTTTAGAAAGTGTAATAAAACTCATTCCTTAAGTTGATTATTCCTTAAGTTGATTCAAGTGTTGATTCAAGTGAAGCCAATTTTTGATTAGGCATCTCCTCACCAATTTTATTTTTCTTTTCTTTTTCTTCCTCTTCTTTCTTTTTTTTTATTTTAGGATCTTTTTAATCCCTCTTTTTTTCTTTTTTTTTTCTTTTTCTTTTTCCTTTTTCAGGAGAGGATTACTATATATGGATAGCCTTTAATAGTTTTGAACTTCACTATTCTCTTCTTAAAGTTAAAACTCCACACCTCTCCTTAATCACCTCTCCTTTACTAGTTTATGATTTTTCATAAAGCCTCATTCCTTTCTTCTTAGATGAAACTCCAAAATTCTTAACACTTCAAAAATATAATTTTCTTTATGAGGCGTACCCCTTCTCAAGAAATCTCTAGAGGACCATCTCTCTAAGTAATATAATTTGATTTACGTAGTTCTTAAAAAACTTTTACCTAATTTTTTACTATAATTTTATAAACATAAGTATAGTCATTTAAAGTTAATCTTGATATCTCAGGTCATATTAAATTAATTTTGAAAAATATAGTTACTTAAGGAAAAATAAAGTTTTCTCCATTCCAAAAGAAATTTTCCTTTCCCCCCAAACTTAAATTTTTAAATGTTTTTAAAATATTTTAGTACAAAATTTTAGTTGGTGAAAGAAAACAGTAAATGCATAAAAATAAAAAGTAACCTGTAGAGGATTTCTGAACATGAAATTGGTTCTGTATGCTGCAGGTACTAACTGTAAAACTACATATAGGCATTTAAGCATTAAATAAAACATAATATATTCTAAAGAATTTGCTGGAAATTAAACTAGAAATACTAAAACTAAAAAATTATTACAAATTATGTTTTTAAGACTAAAAAATTATTAAAAATTTTTTAAAACTAAAAACTTTTTACCTAATTTTTACTATAATTTTATAAAACTGAAAATACTAAACATTCAACATTCTTAAACTGAAAATACTAAAGCTAAAACTGAAAAGTAAAAAGTCTACTATTACTATTACAAATTACATAGGTTTCATCTTCTTTTGGTAAGAGCTTCACTTTAAGTTAGAAATTTTTTATTTTAACCATGGATTTTGGGAAACCCAAAAATTGGGATTTTTGACGAAAATGCTTGAAGAAAACTCATGGTAAAAAGTTTCTTACCAAATAATCTTGCTTAGGGAGTCAGATTTATGATTTAGTAATTTATTTGAAATTTGAAATTTATTTTGATTTTCGTAGAATTTCCTGTGGCTCCCTGCACAAAAGGAGGAAGAACATCGAGCAAAATTGATGCTCAAAAGTTTGTTAATTTCAAGGCACAACACTATTACTATACACAAATTAAGACCCAGAGATTGATCCACGAAAGGGCATTTATGAACTTGGGAGTCGAGGTTGAATGGTTGATTCTTGTCAAAAATTGGGAGTGATTCTGCTACTTCACTGCTGTAGCGATCGTCCCAATGATTCGAGAGTCTATGCCAACCTTAGGTTCACTACAAAAGATAATATTTTAGTGAGAGGTAATCAAGTTGAGTTTACCTTCGAAAGGATTAATGTGTTATATGGTCTGAGGAATGTCTTCCATGATGAGTATGTTGCTTTTGTTATCACTGATTCATCACTGACAAAAGTCATTGCTTTTCTAACTGATGGAAGAGGGGAGTGGAAGATAAAGAATAACAAAATAGTTAGCTTTTTCTGTTCCATGTTGACGATTCAGTCCAAAGTATGACATCACTTCATCTTTGTCAGACTTTTACCTACAAATCATCTTGCTGATGTTACAAAGGATCGAGCCCAGAGAGAAATGAGGAGCCATTCCAGCCTTAGAATCCAATTGGGAGGTACATGATTTATAGAGTAGAATCCTTTGTTGAGTTTAGAAGTGGAAGAAGGGATAGGCCTCTACATCTGCTGCAGGGGCATCTACTTCTAGTTCTGCATCATTGGAAGGGATTATGGACCAGCTTATGATTCAATAATATGATATCATTACTATACAGACTCAGTTGGGAGAGAATGCATATAATGATGAGTATCAGCAGAGGAGAGTACAACATGATATAGATTTTCAAAATGCTATGGTTAGACACTTCATGGGTGACCTAATGTGAACTTTCCTGCTTGCCCCAACTTTGTTCCTTATGCTCCCATTCGTGATGAAGATGAAGAGGCAAGAGAAGAAAAAGAAGAAGATGATGATAATGGTGAGGAAGAAGATGGGAATTGATAGTTTAGTTTAAGTTTTATTTGATATTATGTGTTGTTTGTATATTTGTTTGTACTATGTTGTACTTTTATTTGAGACTTGTTGTATTTAAGATTTTTGTGTTATGTTGTGGACATGTAATTTGTAATAGTAATAGTAGACTTTTTACTTTCCAGTTTTAGTTTTAGTATTTTCAGTTTAAGAATGTTGAATGTTTAGTATTTTCAGTTTTATAAAATTATAGTAAAAATTAGGTAAAAAGTTTTTAGTATTAAACTAGAAATACTAAAAAATTATTAAAAATTAGGTAATGGCTCTTCATTTCTCTAGGATTCCACTCCTGATTGTTCACATAGAGTGAAAATTAGGGTAGGATATCCTAAGCCTCCAGCAATACCACTATCAGCAATACTCCGAGCGTGTTGAACTGTAAGTTCACCAACGTTTATTACCTTCATGTTATGAATGCAATAGTTCAACACAGCTCGATCCTTTGTAACATCAGCAAGATGATTTGTAGGTAAAAGTCTGACAAAGATGAAGTGATGTCATACTTTGGACTGAATCGTCAACATGGAACAGAAAAAGTTAACTATTTTGTTATTCTTTATCTTCCACTCCCCTCTTCCATCAGTTAGAAAAGCAATGAATTCTGCCAGTGATGAATCAGTGATAACAAAAGCAACATATTCATCATGGAAGACATTCCTCAGACCATATAACACATTAATCCTTTCGAAGGTAAACTCAACTTGATTACCTCTCACTAAAATATTATCTTTTGTAGTGAACCTAAGGTTGGCATAGACTCTCGAATCATTGGGACGATCGCTACAGCAGTGAAGTAGCAGAATCACTCCCAATTTTTGACAAGAATCAACCATTCAACCTCGACTCCCAAGTTCATGGACTCCCAAGTTTGTAAATGCCCTTTCGTGGATCAATCTATGGGTCTTAATTTGTGTATAGTAATAGTGTTGGGCCTTGAAATTAACAAACTTTTGAGCATCAATTTTGCTCGATGTTCTTCCTCCTTTTGTGCAGGGAGCCACAGGAGATTCTACGAAAATCAAAATAAATTTCAAATTTCAAATAAATTACTAAATCATAAATCTGACTCCCTAAGCAAGATTATTTGGTAAGAAACTTTTTACCATGAGTTTTCTTCAAGCATTTTCGTCAAAAATCCCAATTTTTGGGTTTCCCAAAATCCATGGTTAAAATAAAAAATTTCTAACTTAAAGTGAAGCTCTTACCAAAAGAAGATGAAACCTATGTAATTTGTAATAGTAATAGTAGACTTTTTACTTTTCAGTTTTAGCTTTAGTATTTTCAGTTTAAGAATGTTGAATGTTTAGTATTTTCAGTTTTATAAAATTATAGTAAAAATTAGGTAAACAATTTTCTGGGGTTTTTTGCCAATCTAGCGTGTTCGAATCTTTGACGCATGAAGCGCCAATGTAGTGTATCATGAACCAAAGCTCTCTAAGTTGGCGCATCATGTCCCAATTCAGTTGCAGATCCATTCACGATCAAACCCAAAACCGATTATACAATTATGGCTCCAATATCAACAGGTTTTACAGTTTGAATATAGTAGTTCAGAATAGCACTCTCCTTAGTGACCTTACTAATTTTCATAGTAGGCAGTAATTTCAAGGAAATGAAGGAATGTATGACAAGGAAATGAAGGAATGTCATGCCTTTTAAGTAGGATTTAACAATGATGCAGAAAAACTCACATTCTCATTATCTTGGTATTTTGAATAAGCATCTTCATATGTAAGGTAATGGTAGAGTTCATCCATGTTGTCTCTTGTAGGGGTAAAATTTGCATAGTGGCAGACAGGTACGTTCTCGATCATAAACATTTCGTTGATTCTCGAAGGAGTGAACTACACTAACCTGTCTTGCACGTAGATCATTTCTTGGTGGATCCCATGAAGGGTTGCATAAAATTTGTTCACCACAGGAACGACTACCGCGGCAGTAGTGTAGCAAAGTACTTCCCAATGCCTCTGTGTAATAACTTCTTCGACTCCAGTATTCAGTGTGTTGAATCCTCGATTCACAAATCCCCTCTCTTTAAAAAGCCTCTTCTTCATTATAACTCGATCATGTAACTTCTGTGCATCGAAAATGATGAACTTTCTTCGGTTGAAAATTCTAAATCTATTAGTATTTTTGGAGTGGGAAGCCATTAGATTTGAAATCTAGGGATTTTCCCTCATTTCCCCCCCTTATAATAGACTTGCCCTAAAATATGTCTTGGAGATGATTTTTAGGAGTTAATTGAAGGTGTCCCTGCCAATAATTGCCAAAAACCACCATTTGAAATATTTTAAGCATTTTCGTCTTTGTGGCACATCATGCGCCAACTCTCTAGAATTTGACGCATCATGCACTAGTTCCAAAATTTTGGTCGTTTCAATTTTGATCAAATAAATTCCAGTCTTTTCACAACAATAGGCAAACAAAGATGTTTCTAAACATTTTTCTCAAATAAATAGATTGCAAAAAGACATAAACATAAACATACATATATGATTTTAAATAAAAATTCAAAAATCAAAGTAAAAAAATGATACATATGGGTTGCATCTTACAAAGCGCTCAGTTTAATGTCGTCAGCCTGACATTCCCAGTCTCATCTGGGTGATCCAACGTGATAGCCACTTTAGCATTTGGTCTTTGACCATCAAAATAAGGTTTCAATTTGTGCCCATTCACTTTAAATATTCTTCCACTTTTAGGATCTTCAATATTGACTGCTTCATAAGGATAGAATTTTATAACTCTAAATGACCCTTTCCACCTAGACTTCAATTTTTCAGGAAATAATTTTAATCTTGTATTATATAATAAAACTTCTTGTCCATGTTCAAATTCTCTTTTATCATCTTCCGAGCTATTCTTTCATTTTTGCCTTATAAATATAAATCATCGCATTATCGTAAGATTCATTCCTATTTTTTCAAGCTCATTCAATTGAAATAATCTTTTCTCACCAGTTTCTTTTAAATTGAAATTAAATTTTTTTATCACCCAATAAGCTTTATGTTCTAATTCAACTAACAAGTGAAAAGTCTTCCAAAAAATTAATCTATATGAGGACATTCTTATAGGTGTCTTATAAGCTGTTTTATATGCCCATAATGCAGTATCTAATCTAATAGAACAATCCATTTTGTTAAGATTAATACTCTTATCCAAAATTCTCTTAATTTCATGATTAGATACTTCCCCAACACCACTAGTTTGGGGATGATAAGTAGTTGCAATTTTATGTAATATATTATATTTTTCCACCAATCTTGCAACTATTGCATTTATAAAATGAGATCCTCCATCAGTAATGATTACTCTCGACATTCCATATCTTGTAAAAATATTTTTAATTAAAAATTTTGAAACACTCCGAGCATAACATCTAGGTAAAGCGATTGCTTCTATCCATTTTAAAACATAATCCATTGCTATATATATATATATATCCAAATGAATCCAAATTAAAATTTAGAGGCATTTCATTTCTTCTAGAAATATTACCTACTCTCTGACATTGATCACATGTTTATATATATATATATATATATTAACATCTCTAAATATAGTAGGCCAATAAATTCAAGATTGTAAAATCTTTTGAGTAGTTCTATCATTCCCAAAATGTCCTCTAAATTCAGAATCATGACATTTGCATAATCTCCTCAATTTATTTATAAGACACACATTATCTTATAACTAAATCTTTACATTATTTATACAAATGAGGATCATCTCAAAACTAAGATTTTGCATCATAAATGAATTTCTTTTTCTGTTGTTTTGTCAGTCCATATGGTAAAATACCACTAACAATATAATTCACAATATCAACATACCAAGGTATTTCCCATCCTTTTATAGCATAAAGTTGTTCATCAGGAAAGGTATCTTTAATCTCTCTCTACAAATCAAGCATTTCTTCCTATTCTAACCTCAATAGATGATCAACTATTTGATTATTAGTTCATTTCCTATCGACTACTACAAAATCAAACTATTGCATCAGAAGTATCCATCTAATTAATCCATCTAATCTAATTAATCTTGGTTTAGCATCCTTCTTCTCCATCAAATATTTAATAGCCGAATGGTCAATGAGCACAACACATTTAGCTCCAATCAGATATGATCTAAGCTTATCAAAAGCATACACAATGACTAATAACTCTCTTTCAGTGGGTGTAATTAATCATGGTATAGTTAATCTCAGCATCATTAAAAATCTTACTAGCATAATATATAGCCTTGAAAATCTGATCATATTTCTGCCCTAAAATAGCTACAATTGCATAATCACTAGCATCACATAATAATTCAAAAGGTTTCTCCCAGTCTGGTGAAACAATTATAGGGGCAGTGATAAATTTTCCTTTTAAAGTTTCAAAGGCTTTAAGGCAATCTTAGTTAAAGTCAAACTTTACAACTTTATCTAGAGTTGGCATAAAGGCTTAGTAATTTTTGAAAAATCTTTGATATATCATCTGTAGAATCCAACATATCCTAAAAAGCTCCTAACTCCTCTTACAGTAGTAGGTGGAGGTAGGTTCAATATAACCTGAATTTTTCCAGGATCTACTTTCATGACATTTTCTGAAATTTTATATCCAAGAATAATTCCTTCTACAACCATAAACTGACATTTCTCCCAGTTCAAAATGAGATTAGTATTTTCACAATGTTCCAAAGCCTTCTCTAATTGATTTAGACATATTATAAAGGAAGTTCCAAATATAAGAAAATCGTCCATAAAAACTTCAATACCTTTTTCAATCAAATCACTGAAAAATTAACATCATACATCTTTGAAATGTTGCAGGTGCATTACTGATCCCAAAAAAATATAGTTGTGTAAAATTTATAAAGTTGACTTCTCTTTACAACGGTTCCAAAAATTTGATGTGGTATTTTATGAATAATAACGTTAAACTTAATGTTGGGATTCTATGCAAGTATACGTATCGTTATCAAGTAATATAAGACTTTCTATTTAAGTCCCAAATATTAATCTTGCGAGGAAGGTTTAAATTTGAAGTGATAAATTAACTAGGAAATTCACAAAAACAAAACAAAATTACTGTCACTAATTTTGAATGTTTGAGATACAATCAAAACTAAATTATTAACTACTAGCAAAATTTAAATGCAAAGTTTAAAACAGTAACTACTAAACTATATTTATGTGATGAAGTTTTCTAATATGAAAAAAACATCCTTCCCACTATAATGAGTTTTTCGCGAAATGAGATAAAATAAATGGTTTAAATATGTATTATGCCAAATAGAAGCAATTTTAATTTTCTACCCTGATTCAGTGTTATAGAAAATCATTGGCTAATCTTAGGTTTAGTCCCTAAATTCGTGGCTAGGCTAGAAGGATACTGGCTCCCACTCCAGAGCTCCCACTTCCCTTCCCTTGAAGGCTAACTCTCACTATCATATGTTTCACAACATATTTTAACAATTCAATTGGCCAGATCAAAAAGTAAATTAAGAATGGAGTTGAAAACCCATCACAATTTATTTTATATTTTAACATTGGCACATCCAAATTATCTCTTCATTTCACCATATTTTAGAGAAGGGAGAAAGATAAAAGAAACTACCCAGACTTCATGAGAAAGATACATCAAAACACAAATTTCATATATAAAAGAAAATTCATACAACAATACCAAACAAACAACACTTATCTGAAACTATTTTTCAAAGCAAATCCTCTATAGCCTCTATTAGGAAATGTAGGAAGAAGAAATCACTCACTTCTCTTCCTCTCCAACATTCTTAGAGAATAATTTACACTTAAACTCACCACAAAAACTCAAAACTATAAAGGAAATAAATGACTAATGGTGTGGAAGAAAGTGGAAAGTGGTTGAAGGGTGCTAAGAGGTGCGAAGGGGGGCAAAGAAGGCATCTTTTTTTTATCAACTTTGGCTCTAAATAGAGCCCAGAGTCGGTTTTCCAATAGGTGCATCAAAAAATTCTTCAAAAAGTGTCCAAATTCATCAAATCTTTTAGAAATAGGGTCTGCACCGACATTGACAGTCCGTAAATAAAATCTGTGCACTCTATCAAACAGCGATGTTGGTTCCCAATCTGGTGTCGTTGGCGCTAAACAATTCTTCAAAAACTCCATTTTGACTCCAAATTCCATCCTTTTTGCTTTTTTTTTTGCTCCAAGCCATAAAAATCAACAATCTGAAATAAAACATAAAAAAATAACTTCCTTTAAAGTACAATATCACCAAAAATGAGTATAAAATATGGGTCTAAATGCATATATTTTTTGTGTATCAAAATCCCCAAACTTAAATGTTACTTATCCTCAAGTAACTCATTTACTACATAAAAATATGACTCATGGCAAAGGTTTTCTAACTTCTAGATTTTTATATTTTAGTCTACTAAATACAATAACATAACTTAAGAAAAATGTAAAATAACTCCAGTTAATACTAAAGGTTTATGAATATCTAACACTCAAGTCTAAGATTTTGATTCTCTATTCTTTTTAAAAAAAATTACAAATTATTCATATTAAATTCACTTAAAATATTCATATGAACCAGAATTTCATGAAACTTTACTAGCAAAAATGCTAACACTGAAATATAAGTTAAGAAAATATAGCCAAGCCTTCTTCTTTAAGTTAATTCAAGTGAAGCCAATTTCTAATTAGGCATCACAAATCAACATCATTATCTTCTTCTTCTTCTTCCACATCCAAATTTTATGTAGTTAAGGCGTTAATCCATAACATTGCTTTAAAAAATTGATGATTTGGTGACAACGACAAAATTTCATGTTATTGATTCTGAAAACTCTTTTAACGCCTTACTCGGTCGACCATGGCTCCATGAACATAAAATGGAGCCATCTTCACTACATCAATGCATTAAATACTTGTAAAAAGGAAAAGAATGTAACATCATGGGAGACTTACAACCATTCTATGTCCATGAAATTGGTGTACATGAAGATGCTTTATACTTTATACGCCTAAAATATAGTGTTTTTAGACATATTTTTATACCAATTTTTGAGATATTTCTCTTTAATGGAAGGTATTTTGTGTTTTTCTCTCTTTAATGGAAGGTATTTTTTTTGAGATATTTCTCTTTAATGGAAGGTATTTTGTGTTTTTCTTTCAGGTACAGGTTAAAAGGTGAAAAATTCTTAAAGAAGTGAAAAAGGATCAAATAGGTGAAAACTGTGCAAAAGTATTTTGGTGCCTAAGCACCAGATCTGGCGCTTACACTCCGGTTAATTAGAGAAGGTTGCCTAAGCGCCAGATGCCTCGTGCTTAATTGCCAGTTGCAGTTATTGAATGCGTTTTATTTATCTTTCTTCTTAAAATGATAAGTAATTAAGTGTTGGATGGAAGTTGTGGAGAGTATTGATCTTTAATGTTGGAAGAAGTTGTGAAGATTTGAATCCATGTACTTCATTTACTTCTTGATTTTGTCAATCCAGATGTTTAAATTTGTTGTGAGAACATGTAAGAACCAGACTGGTATTATCTCACTCAACAATTGGAAAGAATCACATGAGGTTGTATGAATGAGAATGTAGTTCATATGATTGAATGCAAATAAATAGGGAAATATTCATTGAAGGGTGTAAATTTAGAGGACATTAAAGTGATAGGTTAAAGCCCCCAACTTGGTTTATTTTTTTAGGTCTGGTATGAGATGTTAGCCCCTGGTAGAGAGATCGACGAACTCTATAGTGAGATATTGTCTTTTTAAAAATAATTAATTATCTTTTTAAAAATAGAAAGTTTTCTAAAAAGTGCATATTGAATATCTTCCCTGTGGGTTTGATATTCATGTCTTAATAAAAAAGTCATATATTACTGATAACGATACGTATACTTGCGTAGTATCCCAATATATATAAATTAAAAGTTAAATTCTTATTTTTCTTCAAGATCGAGTTTTTGGTTTTGTTGCGAAATAAGGAAATATAAGTGAAAAATATAATCAAAATTATTGTTATACTGTTGCATATAAGCAGTTTTGGGATCAAGTTGTTGGCGCCGTTGCTGGGGAAGTGAAGTGAAAATTGAAAAGAATCTATTGATTTAAAAGCAAATTTCTATTTTTAGAAAGTCTTGTTTAAACTTTAAGTTATTGTATTTTATTTTGTGTGTGTTTAGTTTTATTTTATTTTATGTTAGTATATGTGTAGTTCAGGTTCTAAAGGATTAGTGTCCTACGATTTGGAATTAGAGAGAACTGCTAGAAAAATCAAAAAAATTAAAAAAAATTAAAAATCTTGAAAAATCCAAAAAAATTATAGAAATGGCAAACTTAAATGATCAAAATGTTGAAATTTGTCAAGAGCTTAGACCTTTAAGAGATTATGTAAACCCTACTGTAGATGAACTTCATTGTAGTATTAAAAAGCCTATTATAGTGGCTAATTCATTTAAGCTTAAACCTGCTATTATCCAAATAGTATCAAATATTCAGTTTGGGGGATCACTAACTGAAGATCCAAATTTACGTCTTGCCAATTCTCTAGAATTGTGCGCTATATTTAAATATGATGGTGTATGAGATGATGCCATAAGACTTAGGTTATTTCCTTTCTTATTGAGGGATAAAGCTAAGATGTGGTTGAATTTTTTAGCACCTGGATCTATCAGAACTTGGGGTGATTTAGCACAAAATTCCTTGCTAAATATTTTCCACCATAAAAAACTGCGAAGCTTAGAAATGATATTACATCTTTTAATCAGTTTGAAGGGGAATCTATTTTTGAAGCATGGGAAAGACTTAAAGAACTCTTAAGAAAGTGTCCACACCATGCTATACCAGATTGGTTAATAATTTAAACTTTTTATAATGGATTAGTTGAATCTCTTAGATCAATTATCAAAGTCGCTGCTGGTGATTCATTAATGTCAAAATCATTTCATGATGCTTATGTTTTAATTGAAGAAATGGCTACCAATAATTTTTAATGGCCTTCTAAGAGGGAGAATATGATGCATTTAATATGTTAGTAAATCAAGTTTTTGCAATTTTAAGGAAGTTAGACCGAATGCTGAGATTACGCATTGAATTTCTTTGAGCAGATCGATAATCAAAAAAGTTTTTATGATTGTTCCAGAGATAAACTTTGAATGGCATAAATAACAAGCAAAATAACCCATATACAAATTACTATAACCCAGGTTAAAAAAACCATCTCAACTTTAACTAGAATAACAATTCAGGTGGTAATAATCAGCACTGGGGGAACAACCAAGTAAACCCATTGGGAAACTAGAACAATCAACGGAATAATAATTATAGATCTACTTATCCTCCAGGTTTCAATAGTAATACACAATTTAAGGAGAAGAAGTTTTCTATAGAATAAGTGGTGTTACAAATGGGAAATCAATTAAAAAGTCAAGGAGCT
>NW_018165674.1:137266-144861 GCF_001263595.1 Phalaenopsis equestris | reverse complement strand
TTTAGATATGGAGGAAAATAAAAAAATCCCTATCATTTTAGGGAGACCTTTCCTAGCCACAGGAAGATCAATGATAGATGTGCAAAAAGGAAAATTAACAATGCGCGTCAATGATCAAACAGTACATTTAATGTGCTCAAAACAATGAAGTATCCTGTGAAAAATATTATAAAAAAGGTAATATTAATGATGTGATTGTTAATATTTTTTAAAATAGATGTGAAGTCATATTAGATCAAACTTATGAAGAAACTTATGAAGAAAAATTTGAAGAAAATGATTTGGAACATGAGCAAGAAGAGGAGTTAGAATAATGTGAAGAGATTTATAAGGAAGATTCAATCTATGTTCGAGAAAGTTTTGAAATTTTGGACATGATAGACAAAATTTTGGACATTGAAATTTTGGACATGATAGACAAAGATAAATCATTTTGTCCATCAATTGAAAAACCTCAAGAACTCGAGTTGAAGTTAATTCTTGAACATTTAAAATATGCCTTTTTAGGAGATTCCTCTACTTTACCAGTTATAATTTCCTCAAATATAACGATGGAAGAAGAAAAAAGGTTGATGAAAATTTTAAAAAAATTTAAGAAAGCCTTTGGATGGACAATTGCTGATATTAAAGAAATCAGTCCTTCAAAGGAGACTGAATTCATATGGAAGAGAACTGCAAACACAGGACTTATCCTCAAAGGAGATTGAATCCTGTTATGAAAGAATTTGTTAAGAAAGAAATTTTGAAGTGGTTAGATGCTAAAATTATCTACCCTTTTTCAGATAGTGCATGGGTTAGTCCAATTCGACGCGTTCCTAAGAAAGGAAGAGTAACTATAACTATGAATGAACATAATGAATTAATACCTACTAGACAAGCTACAGGGTGGTGAATTTGCAGTAATTATAGAAAATAAAATCTTGGCACTAGGAAAGATCATTTTTCATTACCCTTTCTCGATCAAATGTTGGATAGACTAGCTGGGCATAAAAAATTTTGTTTTCTGGATGGATATACCGGATATCACCAAATTCAAATATCTCCTGAGGATTACAAATATCTTGTGAGGATCAGAGAAAACAACTTTTACCAATCTTTATGATACTTTTGCTTATAGAAGGATTCCCTTTGGTTTATGTAATGCCCCTGCTACATTTTAAAGTTGTATGATGGCAATTTTTTTGAATTTTTTTGTGATTTAATTGAAATTTTTTGTGATTTAATTGAAAAAGGCATTGAAGCATTAATGGATGATTTTTCAGTATTTGGAACTTCATTTGACTCATGTTTGGAACATTTATCTAAAGTTCTTAAGCACTGTGAAGTGAAGAATTTAGTCCTTAATTGAGAAAAATTTAGTCCTTAATTGAGAAAAATGCCAATTTATGGTTGTAGGAGGAATTGTATAAGGTCAAAATATCAGAAAATGGTTTGGAAGTAGATCCTGCTAAAATTCAAGTGATCACTAATTTACCTTATCGAACAAATGTAAGGGAAATTAGGAGTTTAAGGGAAAATGCTGGATTCTACAGGTGATATATTAAATATTTTTTAAAGATTGCTAAGCCTTTATGCCATTTACTGGAGAAAGATGTAATTTTTATGCCATTTACTGCCTTTATGCCATTTACTGGAGAAAGATGTAATTTTCAATTTTGATGAGGAATGCATAAATGCTTTTACTTTATTAAAAGAAAAATTAATCACTGCTCTAATTATAATTTCAGCAAACTGAGAAAAACTTTTTGAATTGATGTGTGATGCCAGTGATTATGCTATAGGAGCTATTTTAGGACAAAGATATGATAAAATTTTTTAAGTAATTTACTATGCTAGTAAAACTCTTAATGAAACTCAAATCAATTCTACAATAACCAAAAAAGAGTGATTAACCTACAACAACCAAAAAAGAGTGATTAACAATAGTATATACTTTTGATAAATTTAGATCATATTTTGTTGGAACTCATTGTGTAATGCATACAGATCATTCTGCTATTAAGTACTTAATGAAAAAGAAGGATGCTAAACCTAAACTTAGAAGATGGATTCTTCTTTTGCAAGAATTTGATTTTGAAATAGTAGATCGAAAGGGGATTGAAAATCACATTGCTGATCATTTTTCTAGGCTTGAGTTGGAAATACCACTCTATTTTGAAAAAAAAAAATTAATGAACATTTTTCAGATGAAAAATTGTTCACTATTAATGAGTGGTGTGTTCTGTGGTATGCCGATATTATAAACTTTATTGTTAGCGATATTATACCCTATGGAATGACATACCAACAAAAGAGGAATTTTATTTATGAAGCTAAGACTTATTTTTGGGATGACCCATTTTTATATAAACAAGGAAAGGAACTAATTATTCGAAGATGTGTACTATTAGAAGAAACTTATGAAATTATCCAAAAATGGATTGGTCAGTCAAACTTGACTATGCTTTGTCGTCTTATAAGACTGCATACAAAACTCCTATAGGAATGTCCCCATATATGCTAGTATTTGGAAAAGCTTGTCACTTATCAGTTGACCTTGAGCATGAAGCATATTGGGTGATTAAAGAGTTCAATTATAATTTGAAAGATGCTGGTGAGAAAAGATTATTACAATTAAATGAGCTTGAAGAGATAAGAAATGAATCTTATGAGAGTGCAAAGATTTATAAAGAAAAGATGAAGATGTGGCATGATTGAAGGATGCTTACTAAAAATTTTCAGCCAGGGAAACAAGTTTTGCTATTTAATGCAAGGTTAAGATTATTTCCAGGCAAACTTAAGTCCAGGTGGATGAGCCCATTTGTTATGATAAAAGTTTATCCTTATAGAGCTGTGGATATTAATGATCCTAAGTCTGAGAAAATATTTAATGTTAATGGACATAGAATGAAATCTTATTTTATAGGGGATCAACATAAATTTAATGATGAAATGATGTTGGGTCAACCAGTACAAGCACTGGTTACGTCAGGCTGACGACGTAAAACCAAGCGCTTTGTGGGAGGCAACCAATAGTTATCAAAGTCTTTTTATTTTAATTGTTGTTTTATGTGATTAAGAAGATTGGGGTAGTATTTTTGAAACTATTATGTGTTAGTAAAGATTTTAAGACTTTATTTAGTGACCTAGATATGTTAGAATGAGATCAACAAAATTGAGATAACTATGGCTTTATTGGAGACCAAGGTACTTGAGTTGCATGCACATCTAGAGCATATTGGATGGAAACTGAAGATATAATTTAGCCACACCAGTTATATAGATGAAGTGGATAAGGCAATGTTCATAAAGCAGAAGTGGATTAAGAAGATAGTATTAGAGTTCATAACCACCGTTCGTTTTATCAACTCTATATTCTTGGAGAGACTAATGAAAGACAAGAATTTATTCCTTTGAATGAATTCCTTAATTAAGTTTAGTGTTGGAATTTGAATTAAGTTTAGTGTTGGCATTTGTGTGTTAGAAGTTGTTGTTTTAAAGTAGTTTAGTGTTTAAGTCTTGTTTCTAGTATTTATGACTTCTTATATGTGTTTTATTGTGAAATGATTGTTATGTATTTGTACTTAGAAAAATTTTCTCATCCAAGACTATTTGGAGTGAGAATTAAGTGTTTAAAGGTATTTGTACTTGTTTGTGAATTAATATAAGTTTTTTTGTGTGAAATTTTGTGTTATTTTTTGCCTCAAATCTCAAATTGAAATTGTTATTATGGAGAATTTTGAGAGAGAGGGGAGTTTTAGAAAGTTAAAAATAGTCATTTAAGTGCTACAAGACCATTTAGGGGTGGTTTACTTAGGCAAATAGTGCATTTTACTTTAATTTGAAAATTTTAAAAATTGTGCACTCATGCTTAAGCGCCACATCTCGCGCTTAACTGTAAGCCAACCCAATAGGCAAGCGCCTAAGTGCCATTTTCCCGCGCTTAAGCGCCGGTTCACCAAAACCGATTTGCGAACGGTTAAAAGTGAAATTTCATATAAAAAATCACCATTTTTAATGCCACCGTCACCTTCAACCTCTCGAGTTCGCAATTTTGAGGGCTAGGGCACATTTAAAGTGAAGATCTCTTGGTGGAATCAAGTGAAATTTGCTAGATCTAAGTTCCTTGAGGTAAGAGCTTTACTTCTATGAAAAAAATTTTGGATTTTCACTATGTATTTTGAGCACATTTGGAATTCAAAAATTCACTATTCATGGTGAAAAATGAGAAAAAACAAAACTATGGAAATTGCATGGGAAGTGCAGTTTATACTTTGGAAGTTTAGTTTAGTAATTTAGACTTGATTTTTGAAGTTATTTTTAGAATTTATAAAATTACCAAGAATAAAGAGGAGCAAAGGAAAGAGCCATTTCGATTTGAGTAAATTTGAGTTCGAAGGCTCAGGATCGGTACAATGATGCATTGCAATCACAAAATATGATTCAGAAGAGGTGTTTTAGGAATCCAGGTGGAGACGTAGAGGATTTGATCATTCACCGACATTGTGAATAATTCTGTTGTTTCTCTGCTGTGGCGGTTTTTTCTGTTATTAGGGAGTTCTATGCAAACCTCCCTGAGGCTGAAGACAAAAGAGTCATGGTTCGAGGAAAGTTGGTACCTTTTTCACCAGAGGTAATCAACTTGTTTTATCGTCTGTCACCTGATACGTTATGTTTTTATACAAATTATAGTTTGACTGAAGCAGAGTTAGACAAGATTATTTCTTACTTGACTGTTGGAGGAGGACTTTGGAAGATCATTAATGAGAGGAGAGTCGACTTCCTAACTTCAAAGTTATGTGCACATTCAAAGACCTGGCACTCTTTTAACCTGGCACTATTTTATTTTTGCTCGTCTGCTACCAACAAATCCTCTCAGTGAAGTGACTAGAGAGAGAGCGACATTAAATTATTGTAATCAGGAAGGAAAGCTCATCAATATAAAAGCTTTGATTTGTCAGATTATCATCAGTTTTGCCACTGTCGTTACTAGTGCAGGTCTAGGATTTGCTTCCTTGATCTTTTCTTTGTGTGAGCAGGCTGGAGTTAAATATGATAGCTGAGAAGAAGTGTTGTTCCCGTGTTATTACCTCTAAAGCACATCACTAAGGTGAATGTGAAGACTTATTCTGAGCATTTTATTTTTGGCTAAAGAGGATGATTTTCTAAGAGTTATGGAATGGAAACATCTGCTGCTTCTACATCTAGACCATCTTCCTCACGTGCTTTTACATCTTGAGGTGAGTTTACTGAGACCCATGATCAATTGTCGTAGAGGATGATGAATCATACTAATTTTACCGCTGATAAAGTTCAGAATTTAGAGGTTTTTGCAGAGCATACATATATGTATAGTAGGAGAAAGAGTGATTATGAAGAGAAATTCCACTCATCTCTCAAGAACCTAATTAGGGGTGACCCAGGAGTGCAATTTCCTCCATATCCTTGATTTCCTGATTATGAGCCTGCAGAAAAGTGGTATAGCGGTGATTCAGAAGATGAGGAGTAGAATTGAGAGATTTTTTATGTTTGTAATATGTGTTAGTCTATAAGCTTTGGACTTGAGATTTGTGTTGTGTTGTTTATTTTTATGTTGTGGACTATGAGGTGTGGTACTGCTACATTTGCATCTTTGTGATGATATGTACTATGTATTGTGTTTTGGACTTTTGTATTTTATTATTATTATGATGTTTGTGTTAGTTAATAGTTTGTTTTAAAATTCTAAGGTAATAATTGTTGTGATTTTTGTGATTTAGTTAGTTTAGAACTTAACTTAATTCAATGTCTTTTGAAAAGATGAAAATCTTTCTAACTTAGGTCTTAAATATTAAATTTCAGAAACTGCTGCCCTGTATTTTTCTTTTATCATGTTTGTGAGTTTATTTTTATGTTGAGATTGTGAAGTCAAGTTAGTGTGTTAGTTTGCTTTTATGTTTATACCCACTGTTTAGAAGTCTATTGAATCTCAAGTCTAATGAATCTCTACTTGTTGAATTAAAATGAAAATGATAGAAAATTGATCAAAAATTAATTCTACTCTTATTTTTAGTTTTATACTTTTATAATTAGGGTATGAAAATTCCTGTAAGCATGTTATTTCAATTTTCATTTCTTGCTTATATATATCTGCTGCTAAATTTTTTAATCTTGTTAAAACTTTCAGTTTGGGAGAGGGGATGAAAAATATTTTCAAAACTTGAATTTTATTTGTTCTCAAATGTGCTTCAAGTGAATTTGATTTGAAAAGAACAATGATCAAGTATATGAAGTTATATTAGTGAAGTAAAATTTGATTATAGAATTAAGTAAGAAAAATTACTTAAAATTTTGAGTAATGAAGAAAAACTTCTAGTTAGAAATTTTTAGTGCAGAAAATGCTAAATATGATTAAATATCTTTAGTAAGAAAAATTGTATTTGTGAAGAATTTGGAAATTTAAGCTTTTATTTTTAATAATTAAATTTCTTTTATTAACAATAATTTTCAAAACTATTATTATATTTATAAGTAAAAGATTTATATCAGGACTTTGCTTTAAGAAAGAAGAAGTGGAATTCAAAATCATTAAAGGCATCTCTAGAAAAAAAGAAAAAGAAAAGTAAAAGAAAAAGAAAAAAAAAAGAAAAAGAAAAAAGAAGAAAAAGAGAGAAGCTTGAGAAATATGACCTAATTAAAAATTATTTGCACTTGAATCTTTCTAAGGAAGAAAACTTAAGATCAATTCTTTGCTTGAGGAATAAGACCTGTGGAGATATAATATAATAAGTAAAATTATATAGTATAGTATATAAATTCTAAATTTGGAAGACTTACAATAATTTTGAATTAGATAAGAACTCATATTTTCATCTTTCTTAACATTAAAAATTTCTAAACTTTAAGTTGGTCTCATTTACTAAATATTTTTTCTAAATTGGACTACTATATTACAAAATCTAAATTTTAGTAACTCCTAAAGAAACTCATATACATATCATACATATTTAGTTTTTAAAGATTGAAGTGTCACTTGAGGCCAAGTAACTATTTTAAGTTTGGGGGTTAAGTTTGGGGGATTTTGATATGCCTAAAATATATAGTATTTTTAGACACATTTTTATACCTATTTTTGAGATATTGTGCTTTAATGGAAGTTGTTTTTGTGTTTTTCTTTCAGATACAGGTAAAAATGTGAAAAATGCTCAAAGGAGTGAAAAAGAATCAAACTTGGAGCAAATAGGTGAAAAATATGCAGAAGTGTTTTGGGGCCTAAGCGCTAGATCTGATGCTTAAGCGCCTGTTAAATAGAGAAGGTAGCACCTAAGCACCATAGGCCCCGCACTTAAGTGCCAGTGGCAGTTATTGGATGAGTTAATTAGGTTTTTGCAAATTTCGAAGAGGTTCTTGAGCCACCTATTAACTTAATAGGTGGTTACAACCACCATGGACGAAAATTATTGCAAAAGGATGCATCTTTTGGGGAAATACATCAAATCAAGACACATTTTGAAGAGATACCAAGAAACCTTTTAGAGAATTATAAATGAAGGAAGATTGAGACTTTGAAAGGGGTCCTGAAAGTATTGGGAAAGTTTTGAAAGTTCTAAAATTGAGGAGTTAGTTGGAGAGATTTT
>NW_018165674.1:128980-136873 GCF_001263595.1 Phalaenopsis equestris | reverse complement strand
TAGTTCATATGATTGAGTGCAAATAAATAGGGAAATAATCATTGAAGGGTGTAGAGTTAGAGAACTTTAAAGTGATAGGTTAAAGCCCCCAACTTGGTTTATTGTTTTAGGTTCTGATACGAGATGTTAGCCCCCAGATGGAGGGAGTCGAGGGAACTCTAGAGTGAGAGCTAGTATCTTCCCTCCCTAGCCGGTCTTTAGAACTATTGAAACTTTAAATTAGCCAATGTTCTTTATAACATCTCTAGTAAGGGTAAAGAATATTATTTCTCCTATTTGGCACAACACAATATGCATACTTCCACAACAGAATTCCTATACTTATTACTGATTCATGATAAGGAGAAAGATATTTTCATATTTCGTGTTTTTCTTCTACAAAAACTTAAGATATCTTTTTAAGTTTGTTCTGTTTTTGTCAAACTATTAAAATTACCAAAAATATTTAAACTTTATTTACTGCGAAAACGTCTTTAGTTTAAATAATTGTCTTTTTAAAAATAGAAAGTTTTCCAAAAAGTGCATATTGCATATCTTCAATGTGGGTTCGATATTCAGGTCTTAATCAAAAAGTCCTATATTACTTGAAAACGATACGCATACTTGCGTAGTATCTCAATAAATATAAATTAAAACTTAAATTTTTATTTTTCTTCAAGATCACGTTTTTGGTTTTATTGCAAAATAACAAAATATAAGTGAAAAATATAATCATTATTGCTGCTATATTGTGGCATATAAGCAATTTCGGGACCAATACTACACTCCAATAGAGCAAATAATATTCTCTAGAGAGGCAGTAGCAAATAAAGAAAATATAGACAAAAAGAGAATGAATGAAGAAATAAAGAAAAACAAGTTGATGGAAGTTCTTCTTCAATGCATAAGAACTTATTTCAAAGTCATACCCGAG
Source organism: Phalaenopsis equestris (assembly GCF_001263595.1). Classification (NCBI taxonomy): domain Eukaryota; kingdom Viridiplantae; phylum Streptophyta; class Magnoliopsida; order Asparagales; family Orchidaceae; genus Phalaenopsis; species Phalaenopsis equestris. The sequence goes on along the minus strand of NW_018165674.1, from coordinate 135,960 downwards.
GTCGAGGCCGAAGTCGAGGGCGAGAAAGAGGAAATCATACCCTTAATAAAGATAAGTTACCAAAGTTCAAAATTTACCTAGACTCTGAAATGGAGAAAGAAAAGACAACAAAGATGTGGGATGAATGCAAATTTTACAAAAGAGAGAAGTGTTAAAATAAACCCTCGATTGTTTATAGAAGGCCCATTTAATCCCATAACCTATAAAATGCCAATTTAGTCCCGATAAACTTTAATTTGAGCAGAAATAATCTTCATGATGGGCTATTTCAGCCATAATTTAAAAAGTTTGTGGACTAGTTTGACACTTTAATAAACAGTGAAGGGACTATTTCATTAGTCTCTCCAGGAATAAAGAGTTGATAAAACGGATGGTGGTGACGAGCTCTGATACTATCTTCTTCAATCCACATCTGTTTTTGGGTTTCTTAAATTCGCACATGCAACTCAAGTACCTTGATCTTCTAATAATTCTAATAACTTAAGAGCCAGGCTAGTACACATTTTTGCACTAGTCAACTTAATATCCAAATTCTCATTCTAACATGTCTTGGTCACTAAATAAAGTCTTAAAATCTTTACTAACACATAATAGTTTCAAAAATACTACCTTAATTTTCTTAATCACACAAAATAACAATCAAAATAAAAAAAAACTCTGATAACTATGGGTTGCCTCGCATAAAACGCTTGGTTTGACGTCTTCAGCCTGACGTAACCAGTGCTTATTCTAGTTGACCCAACATCATTTCATCATTAAATTTATACTGACCCCTATAAAATAAGGTTTTAGTCTATGTACATTAACTTTAAATATTTTTTTAGACTTAGGATCTTTAATATCCACAGCTCCATAAGGATAAACTTTTATCACAACAAATATGCCCATCCACCTGGACTTAAGTTTTCTTGGAAATAATCTTAACATTGCATTATATAGCAAAACTTGTTTCCTGGCTGAAAATTTTCAGTAAGAATCCTTCGATCATGCCACATCTTCATCTTTTCTTTATAAATCTTGACACTCTCATAAAGTTCATTCCTTATCTCTTCAAGCTCATTTAATTGTAATAATCTTTTCTCACCAGCATCTTTCAAATTATAATTGAACTCTTTAATCACCCAATATGCTTTATGCTCATGTTCAACTGTTAAGTGACAAGCTTTCCCAAATATTAGCCTATCTGGGGACATTCCTATAGAAGTTCTGTATGCAGTTCTATAAGCCCACAAAGCATAGTCAAGTTTGACTGACCAATCAATTTTTGTTTGATTCACAGATTTTTCCATAATTCTTTTAATTTCCCGATTGGATAATTCAACCAAATCACTTGTCCAAGGATGATAAGCAATAGCAATCCTATGATTTATATGATATTTCTTTAATAACTTCTCCATTATGGCATTTCTGAAATGACTTCCTCCATCAATAATGATAACTCTCGGAATCCCAAAGCTACAAAATATGTTCGTTTTAAAAAATTTTGCATTACTCTGAGCATCACATTGAGGTAAATCAACATCTATTATCCATTTGGATACATAGTCCATTGCTAACAAAATATATAAATTTCTGAAAGATGGTATAAATGGTCTCATAAAATCTAATCTCCAAACATCAAATATTTCAATATCTAGCATATAATTGAGGGGCATCTTATTTCTTCTAGAAATATTGCCTACTCATTGACATATATTACAAGTGTTGATATAAGTATTAACATCTCTAAAAATTGTAGGCCAATACAATCTAGACTGAAAAATTTGTATGTTGTTTTATCAACACCAAAATGTCCCCTAAAATTAGAATTATGACATTTTTGGATAATTTCATAAGTTTCTTCTAATGGTACACATCTTCGAATAATTAGATCATTTCCCTGTTTATATTAAAATGGGTCATCCCAAAAATAAGTCTTAACTTCAGAAATAAATTTCCTCTTTTGTTGGTATGTCATTCCATAGGGTATAATATTGCTAACAATAAAGTTCACAATGTCGGCATACCACAGAACATGCCACTCATTAATAGTGAACAAATTTTCATCTGGCAAATGTTCATTAATTTATTTTTTAAAACAGAGTGGTTTTTCTAACTCAAGCCTGGACAAATGATCAGCAATTTGATTTTCAGTCCCCTTTTGCTCTACTATTTCAAAATCAAATTTTTGCAAAAGAAGAATCCATCTTATAAGTCCAGGTTTAGCATCCTTCTTTTTCATCAAGTAGTTAATAGCAGAATGCTCAGTTTGCACTATATAATGAGTTCCAATTAACAATGATCTAAATTATCAAAAGCATATACTATTGCTAATAACTCTTTTTCAGTTGTTGTATAATTGATTTGAGTTTCATTAAGAGTTAGCATAGTAAATTACTTTGAAAATTTTATCATATCTTTGTTCTAAAACAGCTCCTATAGCATAATCACTATCATCACACGTCAATTCAAAAGGTTTTCCCCAGTTTGGTGAAACTATAGTTGGTGCAGTGATTAATTTTTTTTTAATAAATTAAAAGCTTTTAGGCATTCCTCATCAAAATCAAAAATTGCATCTTTCTCCAGTAAATGACATAAAGGCTTAGTAATCTGTGAAAAGTCTTTAATATATCATCTGTAGAATCCAACATGTCCTAAAAAACTCCTAATTTCCCTTACATTTGTTGGATAAGGAAAATTAGTGATCAATTAAATTTCAGCAAGATCTACTTCTATACCATTTTTCTGATATTTGATGACCTAATATAATTCCTCCTACTACCATAAATTGACATTTTTCCCAATTAAGAACTAAATTTGTTTCTTTACAGAAGTTGAGAACTTCAGATAAATATTCTAAACATGAGTCAAATGAAGTTCCAAACACTGAAAAATCATCTATGAATACTTCAATCCCTTTTCTATTAAATCACTAAAAAATTGACATCATACATCTTAGAAATATAGTAGGGGCATTACATAAACCAAAGGGCATCCTTCTAACAACAAAAGTACCATAAGGACTGGTAAAAGTTGTTTTCTCTTGATCCTCAGGAGATATTTGTATTTGGTGATAACTCGTATATCCATCCAAAAAACAAAAGTTATTATGCGTAGCTAGTCTATCCAGCATTTTATCTAGAAAGGTAATGGAAAATGATCTTTTCTAGTGGCAAGATTTAACTTTCTATAATCAATGAGTATTCATCACCATGTAACTTGTCTAGTAGGTATTAATTCATTGTGTTCATTCACAGTTACAATTACTCCTCCTTTCTTAGAAACATAGTGAATTGGAATAACCCATGCACTATAAAAAATAAGGTAGATAATTCCAGCATCTAACAAATTTAAAATTTCTTTCTTAACAACTTCATTCATAACAGGATTTAGTCTCCTTTAAGGATCAGTCCTGGATTTGCAGTTCTCTTCAATATGAATTCTATGCATACAAATTGATGGACTGATTCCTTTCATATCAGAAATTGTCCATCCATCCATCCAAAGGCTTCCAAAGGCTTTCCTAAAATTTTTCAAAATTTTCATCAACCTTTCTTCTTCTTCCATTGTTAATTTTTAGGAAAATATAACTGGTAAAGTAGAGGAATCTTCTAAAAAGGCATATTTTAAATGTTCAGGAAGTAACTTCAACTCAAGTTTTGGAGGTTTTTCAATTGATGGACAAAATGATTTATCTTTGTCTATCATGTCCAAAATTTCAAAACTTTTTCTAACATAATTTGAATCTTCTTTAAAAAGTTCTTCACATCGATCTAATTCCTCTTCTTGCTTGTGTTCCAAATATTTTTCTTCAGATTTTTCTTCATACGTGATTTTTCTTCATCATTCACTTAGATATCTTATAACATCGATCCTATAAAATTCATCATCTGTACCTTTTGCAGGATATTTCATTGATCTTTAAATATTAAAAGTAATAGTTTGATCATTGAAGTGCATTATTAATTCCCCTTTCTGCACATCTATCATTGCTCTTCCTGTGGCTAGGAAAGGTCTCCCCAAAAGGATAGATATCTTTTTATCTTCCTCAATATCTAGCATAATGAAATCAATAGAAAAGATGAATTAATCTACTTTCACGAGGACATCTTCTATAACTCCTTTAGGGCATGTTATTAAACGATCTGCTAACTACAATGTTATAGTAGTAGGGTTTATTTCTCCTAATTCAATCTTTTGAATATTGATAATGACATAAGGTTAATGCTTGCACCGAAATCATATAAAACTTTCCCATAAAATCTGTCTCCTATTGGAAATGGAATTGTAAAGCTAGAAATGGAATTGTAAAGCTACCAAATTGTAAAGCTACCAGGATTTTTAAGCTTTCCAGGAAGCTTTTTCTGATCTATAGCACTGCACTCCTCACTAAGTGCAACAGTCTCATTATCTTCAATATTCTTTTTCCCATTGAGAATATCCTTCATAAACTTTACATAGCTTGACATTTATTCTAAGGCTTCAACAAATGAAATATTAATTGTAAGCTTCTTAAATATTTTCAGAAATTTTAAAAATTGCTTATCCAACTTTGCTGACAAAGTCTCTAAGGAAATGGAGGTGGTGGTTTTTCCAAATCAATTTTTAGTGGAGAAATAGGTCTGTCAGAATCTTTTGGAGCGTTCGCTTTTGATTCTTCAATTTCTTCTCTCTCTACTTCAATTTCTTTTTGAACCCTACCTTCCAACTCTCTTCCGCTTCTAAGTTGAATGGCTTTTACTTGCTCTTTATTCTAATATTTTGGATTTGATTTAGTATCACTAGGAAGTGTTTCTTGGGATCTATTACTTAATGAATTTGCTATTTGCTAAAGTTGATTCTTAATATTTCTAATTGTAGCTCCTTGACTTTGTAATTGATTTCCCATTTGTAACACCACTTCTTCTATAGACAACTTCTTCTCCTTAAGTTGTGTATTACTATTGAAACCTGGATGATAAGTAGATCTATAATTATTATTCTTTTCATTGTAGCAGTTTCCCAAAGGGTTTACTTTGTTGTTCCCCCATTGATGATTATTACCACCCGAATTGTTATTCCAGTTAAAGCTGGGATGGATTTTCCATGGGATGGGTTAAAGCTGGGATGGATTTTCCAACCTGGGTTATAATAATTTGAATATGGGTTATTCTGCTTATTATTTATGTCATTCAAATTTTCTTCAATCATGGAAATGGGTTGAGAAAAATTCATTCCAAATTGGTCTAACTTCCTTGAACTTGCAGCAACTTGATTTCCTAACATAGTAAATGCATTAGATTCATGAAGATTGGCTACTTTATTAGGATTCACCCTCTCAGAAGGCCTTTGAAAATTATTGGTAGCCATTCTTCAATTAAAACATAAGCGTCATGAAATGGTTTTGACATCAATGAACCACCAGCAGCGATATCGATAATTGATCTAAGAGATCCAACTATTCCATTATAAAAAGTTTAAATTATTAACCAATCTGGTATATCATGGTGTGAACACTTTTTTAAGAGTTCCTTAAATCTTTCCCATGCTTAATGAATAGATTCCTCTTCAAACTGATTAAACGATGTTATATCATTTCTAAGCTTCACAGTTTTTGATGGTGGAAAATATTTAGCAAGGAATTTTTATGCTAAATCACCCCAAGTTCTGATAGATTTAGGTGCTAACGAATTCAATCACATCTTACCTTTATCCCTTAGTGAGAAAGGAAATAACCTAAGTCTTATGGCATCATTTGATACACCATCATATTTAAATGTAGCGTACAATTCTAGAAAATTGGCAAGATGTAAATTTGGATCATCAGTTGGTGATCCCCCAAACTGATTATTTAATACCATTTGGATAATAGCATGTTTAAGCTCAAATGAATTAGCCAGTACAGTAGGTTTTTGAATACTACAATGAAGTTCATCTACTGTAGGATTGTCATATTCTCTTAAAGGTCTAAACTCTTGATTAATTTAAGCATTTTGATCGTTTTGGTTTGCCATTTTTGTAATTTTTTTGGATTTTTTATGATTTTTAATTTCTTTGGTTTTTCTAATTTTTCTAACAGTTCTCTCTAATTCAGAATCGTATGACACTAGTCCTTCAGAACCTGATTCCTTCAGAACCTGAACTACGCATACACTAACATAAAATAAACACACACAAAATAAAATATAATAAGTTAAAGTTTAAATAAGACTTTCTAAAAATAAAAATTTGCTTTTAAATCAATAGATTCTTTATAATTTTCACTTTACTTCCTCTGACAACGGCGCCAAAAACTTGATCCCCGATAATTGTTTATATGCAATAGTATAACAATAATTTTGATTAAAATTTTCACTAATATTTCCTTATTTTACAACAAAACCGAAAACTTGATCCTGAAGAAAAATAAGAATTTAACTTTTAATTTATATATATTGGGATACTACCCAAGTATACCTATCGTTATCAAGTAATATAAGACTTTTTGATTAAGACATGAATATCGAACCCACAGTGAAGATATGCAATATGCACTTTTTGGAAAACTTTCTATTTTTAAAAAGATAATTATTTAAACTAAAGATGTATTCGCAGTAAAGAAAGTTTAAATATTTTGGTAATTTTAATATTTTGACAAAAAAATAAACTTAAAAAGATAACTTGAGTTTTTGTAGAAGAAAAGCACTAAATATGAAAAAGACTTTCTCCTTAGCATGAATCAGTAATAAGTATAGAATTTCTATTATGAAAGTATGGATATTGTGTTGTGCCAAATAGGAGCAATAATATTCTTTACCCTTACTAGAGATGCTATTAAGAACATTAGCTAATTTGAAGTTTGAACAGTTTTGAAGACTGACTAGGCAGGGAAGATACTAGCTCTCACTCTAGAGTTCCCTCGATTCCCTCGATTCCCTCCACTTGGGGGCTAACATTTGGGGGCTAACATCAAAATAATATACCAAGATGGGGGTTTTAACCTGTCACTTTAAATTAGGATCCAAAAAGAAAAAAATGGAAAA
>NW_018165674.1:86252-128900 GCF_001263595.1 Phalaenopsis equestris | reverse complement strand
ATACCAGCCCGATTCTTACATGTTCTCACAATAAATTTTAACATCTAGATTGACCAAATCAAGAAGTAAATGAAGTACATGGATTTAAATCATCACAACTTCTTCCAACATTAAAGATCAATACTCTCCCCAAATTCCATCCAACACATAATTACTTATCATTTTAAGAAGAAAGATAAAGAAAACTACTCAGAATCAGGGAGAAAACAAAGCCACACTTTAGTTTAAAAGTAGAAATCATCGTCAAACAAGTCTCAATTAAAACTAAAAGTAGTCTAAAACAAAAGATAAAGAGTTATCTCAAGTCCTCCAACAAACTATTGAAAGTTCCTTTAAATCTCTTCACTTTTAAAACACTCTCAAAATAAAACAAAAAAAAAGGATAAATATGTGGTGCCTGAAAATCTCTCCAAGTAACTTCCTAATTTTAGAAATTTCAAAACTTTTGCAGTACTTTCATGACCCCTCACCTTTTTGGACCTTTTAAGGACTCTTCTTAAGGTTTTCTCTTCCTTCATTTATAATTTTCCAAGAGATGCATCTTTTTGCAATAATTTTTGTCCATGGTGGTTGTAACCACTTATTAAGCTAATAGGTGCCTCAAACACCTCTTCAAACTTCACAAAAACTAAAGTTACTCATCCAATAACTGCCACTGGCGCTTAAGCGTGGGGCCTCTGGTGCTCAGGCACGACCTTCTTTACTTAACCAGTGCTTAAACGCTGGAGTTGGCGCTTAGGCGCCAAAACACTTTTGCACATTTTTCACTTATTTGCTCCAAATTTGATTCTTTTTCATGCCTTTAAGCACTTTTCACCTTTTTACCTGTACCTAAAAGAAAAACACAAAAATACCTTTCATTAAAGCATAATATCTAAAAAATAGGTATAAAAATGTGTCTAAAAACACTATATATTTTAGACATATCACTTTCCAGTAGTTACTTTTTTGAGATAGGATGTAAGTTGTATAACACTCCTTCTTAAACTCGACAGACCGACATCTGACATTTCCGAGAGATGGTATGATATCCATTCTCTCCTTAGCTAGGAAACATGGAGGAAACATGGTGTTACATGGTGTTTTCTTTAGCCTTTTCTTTGAGATAGGATATAAGTCATATAGCATTCCTTCTCAAAATTGACTTAGTATATGTCGAACCTAAGGTTTGGTTAACTTGGGTTCAAGTTAGATTAAACCTAAGTTTGAAGTTGAGTTAGGTTCAATTTGGGTTGAACCTAAAGTTGATGTTGAGTTAGGTTCAATTTAGGTTAAACCTAAGTTAAAGGTTTGATTTAGATTCAGTATATGTTGAAATTTTAAGTTTAGAACTTGGTGACAATCAGAACTTATGACGATCAGGTCGCTACCAAGAGGGACACATAGTGTTTGATCTTTGAGGGTTATTTCAATTCTTAGGGTTTTAATGACCCTAAATATGTTCAAAGAAGTCAATGTTGGTAGACTCTTTATCTTGATGATCATAATGATCATTTTCAAGTCTTTGAATATATTTGAGAATCATAAGCCATAAGATTTCCCAAGTTGAATATGGTCTATGGATGTTATTTTAAGACCTTCACTAAAAGTGAGGTCAACAATACGGGGTAAAAATAAGATGAGTAGAAAACTGAACTGAGTGATCACCCCTCATGTAGCATCATATTCTAACTTTTATCTTATCAAATCATCATTGTGTTCATTTATGGCCTCCATATTTTCCATTCTACTTTCCATTCTCAAGATATCTCCCTGTTGGATCATCACATGCTCCATAAGTTCCTGGAGAGTAGGGGTACTAGAAGTAGTAGTATTTGAAGTAGAAGGAATATCCCTGGTCCTACTTCCAGATCTCCATCCAACAAGAGATTCATAAGTCTTAATATTGGCAGACCCAATAAGTTTTAGAGGTTCGATCCTCTCCTCATCCATTCTAAAATCAACTCCTGCATGTTCACATAGTGTGAAGAGCAGGGCAGGGTGTCCTAAACCACCATTAATCTCTCCCAAAGCAATAGAACGAGTATTTTTATAAACAATAGAGCCTAAATCTATCCTTCTCATATGCTAGATACAGAAGTTTAAGATGACTCTATCCTTTGTAACTTCACTATGATGATTTGTTGGTATCATTCTACCAGAAATAAAGTAGTGTCAGGTCTTAGATACTACATTTAACATAGAAAGATGAAAGTTTACCTTAACATTATTCCAAGCTACTCTTCCATCAGTAAGAAAATAAATAACTTCATCTAAGGCCTCATTTGTAGCACAAAATGATTTGTACTGACAGTTATGCACATCATCTAATTGATAAAATTTTTTAATTTTCCTTAGTATAGATTCCACCATTTTCCCACGAACAAACACACAATCTTCAAAAGTCTCCTTAAAATTGGCATAGAACTCCATCACTACTCTAATAATAGCCTCGACACTAAAGTAAAAAAAATTCTCCGACTGCTGAGAAGTGATTAATCTTTCGACTTCTCCACCCAGATTTTTAAATCTTCGATCCGAAATTACTTTCTTAGTTGTAAGTAGACTATTAAAACAAATGTTGGCCTTGTAATTAACAAACTTTTGATCATCAAAATCCACCTTTCTCTTTCCTTTGCTCATTCTCTCATTCTCGGTGCCACGGTAATCAACGAAAATTTGATAAAATCCAAATAAATACCCAAAAATTCCAAAAATCATAATGTGGACGTTTTAAACTTAAATCTACTAAGTAAGAGTTCTTCACCAAAGGATTTTCTTAAAGTTTTCTTAAAAAATTTCAAAGTTTCGGATCTCAGCAATGTAAGATAAATCCTTGGTGAAAATAAAAAATTTAGAGTTCAAAGCGTTGCTCTTACTTATAGAAGATGAAATCCAAACTTTGTTTGCCTTAGAATCACCTCAAATATAAACAATAGCAAGCCCTAGGTGCAAAAACTGGAGGTTGCAGGTGACAAAAAGGTAAAAATGGCATTTTTACTATGCAAATCACAAATTTTAAGGGGTTTGAGTGGTTTTTGAGTCGAGGGTGCCGTCGGCGCCCATGCCGGCACCGTCGACGCTAGTGGCCATAAGAAATATCATTTTTTCAATTTTTTATTTTTGCAAATTTCAGTTCTCTTTCAATTTACTCCAAAGTCTATTTAGTCTTTTTGAAAACTAATTTTCATCTTAAACTAATTTACAAACATGCATTTTCATAAACAACACCAAACTAACTTTTATATATGAAAATATACCTTTTACAAATACATTTTTCTAATCACACTTTCACATACATAAAGCAAACTAAATTGTAATTCAGCGTCAAAATCAAGCCACAACACTAGAACGCTGGCTGACTCAAAACTATACACATAATCAAAGTTAATAGAGTTCTAAAGTAAAGCAAAGTAAAGCAATGTAAATTAAATCCACACAATCACATTAAAAACATAATAACTTTAAAGTAGTAGAAAGTCCAACTTCTTCAATTATTATACTTCATCTTCAGTACTTTCTCCTCCTCTAATATCTCCCATAGACTGGTAATAGACATACAAATTATAAAAAAGGGTTGGTACGAGAATTGATCTGTCAAATTTTCATCGATCCATCCACTTTTCTTGAACATCTACACCAATTCAACTTCAATTATTCCAGTATGATTAAACTTCTCCTTCATCCTCCAATCTAGGTGATTAAAAAGGTAGTTGAGATTTCCTATTGCATTCATAATACTCTGAAGTCCTCTTTCTATTTTCTTCATTTTCTTCTCCAAAGTTATTGAATTTCCAACTGTTTGTGGCATTAATGGTGTTGAAACATGTGATGAATGATTCAAAATAATATCTAATGCTTCATTTTCATTCCCAATGGATTATTCTTTAATAGGAATCATGGGCTCCCAAGGTAATAATACTTTCTCCCAACTTTAATACGACACTTGAGATTGACTGCAAAGTAAGAAAATTGTGGAAGGATGCCCCGGTCCATATATTGGACCATTCATAATAATATCCATAATGGATTTAAAAATAATCGATCCCACATCAATGAGCTTTTCCATTTGAATGCAATAGTTTAAAAAGGCACTTTCTCTTGTAACTCTACCAAGCTTCATGGTAGGGAGTAATTTTGCAGATATGAAGAAATGCCACTGTTTTGATATTGGATTAAGCAGTGAAGCATAGAGACTAACATATCCCTCATCTCTGGTTCCCAATTTTCATTTTCATATGTCAGAAAGTTAAATACATCTTGCATGATATCTCTTATTGGGATAAAATTTGTATAATGAATGGTACAACCTTACCTCAAATGAAGACGACTCCTTAGGTAATTCCATATAAATTAGCATAGAATTCCTTTACCACTGGTACAATAACTACAGCGGTAGTGTAGCACAAAACTTCCCAACGTCTCTGTAAAATGGTTTTTTCAATCTGTGAACTTGGATTACTCAATCCATGATTTATAAAGCCTCTCTCCTTGATAAGTCTCTTTTTCGTAATGACTTTGTTGTATAATCTCTGTGCGCCAAAACTAATAAACTTTCTTTTTATTAAAAACTCCATACCTTGAAGTATTTTTTTGGAATTGAAAGCCATGGAATTGGAAATTTAAAAGTTTCTGGTCGTCCAAGGCAGTTTTCAGGCCTTTAAGAACATCTCTCAGAAGTTATTTAGGAACGCAATCCCGCTAAAGTCCGTCTCATTCACATTGAATGTGCAAAACTGCTCGGGACGCCTTCAGCTATTCCAATGGCACTGTCGGTGCCATGGTCCACATAGAAGGGCACCGTCGACGCTAGAGGCGATAATCGCGTCATTTATTTTTTTGTTCAATTTGATTCCAAATTTTTCCTCCATTACCAATATTTATCTTAATTTATAATACATAAAATTGTGTAGTATTCAAAAATATTATTATTTCCTAAAAACACTTATTAAACAAAATAGAAATATATAGATATATATAGATTTATATATAGGTTACCTCCTACAAAGCGCTTGGGTTAACGTTGTCAGCCCGATGTACCATTATTTAATCAGGATGACTTAATATCAAAATTTCTTTTAATTGTGACATGTGTCCTTCATAATAATGTTTCAATCGATGTCTATTAACTTTAAATATCTTTCCTTTTTTAGGATATTTAATAACAAGAGTTCCATAATGATAAGCTTTAATCACTTTAAATGGTCCTAACCGTCTGAATTTCAATTTTCTTTGAAATAGTTTTAATCTTGTATTATATAATAAAACTTCTTATAAAGGTTCAAACTTCCTTTAATAATCTTTCGATCATGCCATATTTTCATTTTCTCTTTATAGATATTTTCATTATCATATAATTCATTTCTAATTTTCTTAAGTTCATTGAATTGCAAAAATCTTTTCTCACCAGCATCTTTTAGATTAAAATTAAATTCCTTAATAGCCCAAAATGCTTTATGCTCCAATTCTACTGGTAAGTGGCATGTTTTTCCAAAAATAAGTCTATATGGGATATGAGTCTTATAAGCAGTTCTATATGCCCATAATGCAATATCTAATCTAGCAGACTATTCTAATTTATAGGGATTTATAGCTTTTCCTAAAATTTGTTTTGTTTCATGATTTAATATCTCTACTAGACCACTGGTCTGAGGATGATAAACAGTAGAGAATCTATGCATTATATCACATTTTTTAATCAATTTCTCGATTCTCTTATTCCTAAAATGAGATCCTCCATCTGTAATAATTATTCTCAGCATTCCATATCTTGTAAAAATATTTTTTTTTTGAAAATGTACAAACACTCCGAGCATCACATTTAGGTTCATCAACAACTTCAATCCATTTGGACATATAATCAACAACAAGTAATATATATAACTTTCCAAATGAAAGCATAAATGGTCCTATAAAATCTAATCCCCACACATCAAAAATTTCAACTTCAAATGTGTAATTTAGAGGCATTTTATTTTTTCTAGAAATACTTGCTACTCGCTGACATCTATCACATGTTTTAATATATTCATTAACATCTCTAAAAAGAATAGGGCAATAAAATCCAGCTTGCAAAATTTTATATGCAGTTCTATTTGTTCAAAAATGTCCTCCAGAATCAAATTCAATTATTTGTTGAGTTTCTTCATAAGGCACACAACTTCTAATAATTAGATCCTTACATTGTTTATATAAACATGGGTCATCCCAAAAATAGAATTTTGAATCATATAAAAATTTCTTTAATTGTTGATTCTTAATATCTGGTGATAGAACATCACTTACGATATAATTTACTATATCGGCATACCACGGTATATATATTTCATCAATATTATATAATTGTTCATCAGGGAAATTTTCTAAAATTTATTTGTGAAATTAGTTAATATTTCTTTTTCTAGTCTAGACAAATGATCAACTCTTTAATTATCATTTCTCTTTCTATCAACTACAATAAAATTAAACTCTTGTAATAGAAGTGTCCTTCTAATTAATCTTGGTTTAGCATCCTTCTTTTGCATCAAATATTTGATAGCAGAATGATTAGTATGCACTATACATTTGGTTCCAATCAAGTAAGGTCTAAATTTATCAAAGGCGTAGACAATAGACAATAACTCTCTTTCAGTAGTAGTGTAATTAATTTGAGCATCATTTAGAGTTTTACTAGCATAATATGTTACTTTAAAACTTTGTTGTACCTTTGTCCTAATACAACTCCAATAGTATAATCACTAGCATCGCACATTTTTTCAAATGGTTTCTCCTAATTAGGTGGAACTATTATAAGTTCAGTGATTATTTTTTCTTTCAACAATTTAAATGCTCTTATGAATTCATTAAAATCAAATTTTGTATCTTTTTCTAAAAGTTGGCATAATGGCTTAGTTATTTTTGAAATAATTTCTATAAAACACCTGTAGAAACCAACATGTCCTAGAAAACTTATTACCCCTCTAACCGTAGTAGGAGGTGGTAATTTTTTCAATAACTTGAACTTTTGCAGGAACTACTTCCATGCCTTTTTCAGAAATTTTATGCCCAAGTACAATTCCTCCTGCAACCATAAATTGACATTTTTCCTAATTTAGTACTAGGCTGATTTTTTCACATAATTGCAGAACTTTTTCTAAATTATTTAAACATAATTCAAATGAAGTCCCGAATATAGAGAAATCATCCATAAATACTTCCATTCTATGTTCAATCAAATTACTTAAAATTGACATCATACATCTTTGAAATTTCGCAGGTGCATTGCAAAGTCCAAAAGACATTTTACGAAAAACAAATGTTCCATAAGGGCTTCTAAATGTTATTTTCTCTTGATCCTCAGGAGTAATTGGAATTTGATTATAAGTGTTATATCCATCTAAAAAGCAGTAATATTTGTTTCCAGCCAATCTATTCAACATTTGGTCTAGAAAGGGTAAAGGAAAGTGATCTTTCTTGGTGGTTATATTTAATTTTCTATAATCTATACAAATTTGCCAACCAGTAACTTATCTTATTGGAATTAATTCATTTTTCTCATTTACTTCAATTGTCACTCCTCCTTTCTTTAGAACACAGTGAATTGGACTCACCCAAGCACTTTCTGAAATAGGATGTATAATTCCAGCATCTAACCATTTTAAGATTTATTTTTTAACAGTTTCTTTCATTATTGAGTTTAATATCCTCTGAGGATCAGCTTTAGGATTGTATTGATCATCTAATAGAATTCTGTGCATAGAAATTGAAGGACTAATTCCTTTAATATCTGCTAAAGTTCATCCAAAAGCTATTTATGTCTTTTCAACATTTCTTTTAATTTTTGTTCATGAATTTCAGTTAACTCAGAAGATAGAATAACAGGCAATGTAGATGAATCTCCTAAAAGTACATATTTTAAATGGGCAGGTAATAGTTTCAGTTCAAGTTTAGGTGGTTTAATACTTGAAGGAATAAGATTTTTATTATCGTTTTCCAACAAATCTAAAGTTTCAAAATTGTACTGAACATAATCTAAATTCTCTTCTTTTATTTCATTCTCATTCTCACAAAATTCTTCTTGCCTTAATTTTTCTTCAAACACTTTCTTAAACACTAACACTTTCTTAAATTGCTCATTACTTAGATAATCAGTAACCTCCATCCTAAAATATTCATTAGCTTTTTCTATTGCAAGATATTTCATAGCATTTGCAATATTAAATGTTACTTCTTGATCATTAACTCTCATTATTAATTCTCCTTTTTCCACTTCTATCACAGCTCTCCTTGTTGCAAGAAATGGTCTCCCCAAAATAATAGGAATCTCTTTATTTTCCTCCTTATCTAATACTATAAAGTCTACAGGAAAAATAAATTTATCCACTTTTACTAATACATCTTCTATAACTTCTTAAGGATAAGTTATTGATCGATCTACTAACTGAAGAGTTACAGTAGTAGGAGAGTAGGGGAAATCTCTAGGAGAAATCGCTCCTAAATCTAAACGTTTAAAAATTGATAGAGGCATAAGATTGATACTCGCTCCTATATCACAAAAGGCTTTTCCAAAAAACTTTTCACCAATTAAACAAGGTATAGTAAAACTACCAACATCTTTTAATTTTTCAGGAAGTTTTTTTCTGAATAATAGAGCTACACTCTTCAGTGAGTGCAATGGTCTCATGATCTGCAAACTTTCTTTTCTTATTTAGTATATCTTTCATAAATTTCACATAACTTGGCATTTGTTCCAAAGTCTCATTGAAAGAAATGTTTACCGTTAACTTTTTAAAGATTTCCAATAATTTTGTAAATTGTTTGTCTTTATTCTTCTGCTTCAGTCTTTGAGGAAATGGAGGTAATACAGAGGGAGTGATTTTTCTAAGGAAACTTGTATTTGTTCATCATCATTATGGTCACTTTCAATCTCTTCCTTCTCCTCATCAACTTCAATTTCTCTTTAGATTCTTGTTTCAACTTCTTTTACACTTTGTAATTGAATAAATTTAATTTGTTCCTTATTTTGATCTTTTGGATTAACTTCCACAGTACTCAGAAAATTTCCTGAAGGTTTGTTACTAAGTGCAGTAGCAATATGTCCAAATTGATTTTCAATATTTCTAATAGCAGTCCCTTGATTTTGTATTTGATTTTCCATATTCAACATTACTTCTTCTATCATCAACTTCTTTTCCTTAACTTATGGGTTAGGGTTATAGTTAAATCTTGGAGGATAATAAGGCCGATAATTAGTATTTCCTTGGTTGTTTAAATTTCCTGAGGGGTTCACTGAATTGTTATAATTATTCCAACTAAAATTAGGGTGATTTTTCCATCCAAGGTTGTAATAGTTAGAATACAGATTGTTATTTCAATTATTTATAACATTTCAAGTTTCATAAGATGATTGAGTATCAACTATCTGCCTCAGTGAATTTTCCTCCAATACTGGTAACATTTGAGAATATTTCACTCCAATTTGATTAATTTTTTTGATGTAACAACAATTTGAGATGCTAAAATAGACATTGCATCAGAGCCATGAATACTAGCTACTCTCTTAGAATTTAACCATTAAAAATTGTTAGTAGCCATTTCTTCTATTAAAGAGTATGCTTCATTAAAAGGTTTTCACATTAGTGATCCACCTGCAGCAACATCTATAATAGATCTAAGTGATCCTACTAATCCATTGTAAAAATTTTAAATTATTAACCAATATGGTAAATAATGGTGTGGACATTTTTTAAGGAGTCCCTTAAACCTTTCCCAGGCTTCATATATTGATTCCCCTTTAAACTTACAAAAAGATGTAATATTGTTTCTAAGCTCAGCAGTTTTTTAGGGTAGAAAATATTTATTCAAAAATTTTGTGATAGTTCTCCTTGAGTTCTGATAGATCTAGGTGCTAATGAATTTAACCAAGCTTTAGTTTTATCCCTTAATGAAAAAGAAAAAAAGTCTAAGACTAAGAACATCGTTAGACACTCTATCGTATTTAAAAGTAGCACATATTTCAAGAAAACTAGCAAGATGTAAGTTTGGATCGTTAGTAGGTGTTTCTCCAAACTAATTATTTTGTACCATTTGGATAATAGCAAGTTTAAGCTCAAATGAATTAGTAGCAACATCAGGATTTTGAATTGTTGAGTGAAGTTCATTTGCTGTCGAATTAGTGTAATCTTTTAAAGGTCTTTGTCAATTTTCATATATTTAATTGTCTAAGTTATTCGGCATTTTGTTCAAAATTTTAATTTCTTCCTGTTGTTTTTGAATTTTTATAATAGTACGTTCTAATTCTGAATTGTAAGGTACTAAACCTTCAGATCCAATATTTCTCATAAACAAATATAATAAGTATACAAATTTTTTTTAAAAATACTCTTAAATATATATAGCTATATATTTTCATTTAAAATTTTGATTATTTTATCTCTAAATTTCTTGATTTATCAAATCTATTTAATTTACCATTACCTTCCCCGGCAACGGTGCCAAACACTTTATCCGGGAAAATAAAGTTGTGTAAAATTTATAAACTCCACTTTACAATGGAGCCAAAAATTTGATGCGGTATTTTATGAATAATAACATTAAGCACTTTATGTTGGGATTCTATGCAAGTATACATATCATTATCAAGTAATATAAAACTTTCTATTTAAGTCCCAATCGATCGCACGAGGAAGGTTTAAATTTGAAGTGATAAATTAACTAGGAAATTCAGAGAAACAAAACAAAATTACTGTCACTATTTTCGAATGTTTGAGATACTATCAGAATTAAATTATTAACTACTAGCAAAATTTAAATACAAAGTCTAAAACAGCAAAGGAATTTAAATGTAGAGTTTAAATTAATAAATACTAAACTATGTTTATGTGATGAAATTTTCTAATATGAAAAAACATATTTCCCACTACAATGAGTTTTTCGTGAAATGAGATGAAATAAATGGTTTAAATATGTATTGTGCCAAATAAGAGCAATTTTAATTCTCTACTTTGATTCAGTGTTATTGAAAATCATTGGCTAATCTTAGGTTTTGTTCCTAAATTCGTAGTTTGTTCCTAAATCCGTAGTTAGGCTAGGAGGATACTGGCTCCCACTCCAGAGCTCCCACTTCCCTTCCCCTGAAGGCTAAAAGGCTAACTCTTGCTTTAGTTCTTAAACACTAAGATAGAAATGGGGATTTTAGTCTGTCACCCTAAACTCCAATTCTACACTCAATAATTTATATTTCCCTATTTATTTGCACTTAAATCCATTAACGAAATACTCTTTCATGAAATTAAATGTGATTCTCACTCTTTTGTAGAACTCATACTCCATTTCCAAGATCATATATTTCACAACATATTTTAACAATTCAATTGGCTAGATCAAAAATTAAATTAAGAACGGAGTTGAAAAACCATCATAATTTATTTTATATTTTAACATTGGCACAACCAAATTATCTCTTCATTTCACCATATCTCAGAGTAGGGAGAATAATAAAGGAAACTACTGAGACTTCTTGAGAAAGATGCAACAAAGCACAAATTTCATATATAAAAGAAAGTTTATACACTAATAGTAAACAAACAACACTTATCTGAAACTCTTTCTTAATGTAAATCCCTTGTAGCCTCTCTTAGCAAATGTAGGAAGAAGAAATCTCTCACTTCTCTTCCTCTCCAAGACTCTTAGAGAATAATTCACACTTAAACTCAACACAAAAACTCAAAACTATTAAGGAAATAAATGACTAATGGTGTGGAATGGCGTGAAAGAAAGTGAAAAGTGGTTGAAGGGTGCGAAGAGGTGCAAAGGAAGGTGAAGAAGGCATCTTTTCTGATCAATTTTGGCTCTAAATAGAGCATAGTGTTGGTTTTCCAATAGGTGCATCCAAAAACTCTTCAAAAAGCTTCCAAATTTGTCGAATCTTATAGAAATAGGGACTGCACCGACACTGGTTTCATCAACTCCCATTTTATCGCTGTGGGCACCAGTGATCTGTAAATAAAATCCATGCTCTCTGTCAAACGGCGCCATCGACGTCCAGTCTGGTGTCGTCGGCACTAAACAATTTTTAAAAAACTCCATTTTAAGTCCAAATTCCATCTTTTTTGCTTACTCTTTGCTCCAAGTCCTAAAAATCAACAACCTGCAATAAAACATAAAAAATACATTTCCTTTAAAGTGCAATATCACAAAAAATGAGAATAAAATATGGGTCTAAAAATGCATGTATTTTTTGTGTATCTATTACATAATCCAAAAGGCATTCGCCGAAAAGCAAAAGTTCCATAAGGACTAGTAAATGTTGTTTTCTCTTGATCCTCAGGGGCAATAAATATTTGGTGATAAACCAGTATATCCATTTAGAAAAAAAAATATTTGTGCCCAGCAAATTTATCCAACATCTGGTCTAAAAAGGGTAAAGAAAAATGATCCTTTCGGGTAGCAAAATTTAATTTTCTATAATCTATGCAGATTCGCCATCCAGTGACTTGTCTTGCTAATTTTAATTCATTATGCTCATTTGTCACTACAGTTACACCTCCTTTCTTTGGAACACAGTGAATTGGACTCACCCAAGCACTGTCTGAAATAATAGATATTATTCCTAAATCTAACCATTTTATAATTTTTTCTTAACCACTTCTTTCATCATAGGATTCAATCTCCTTTGAGGATCAGTTCTTGGTTTATGTTGATCTTCCA
Source organism: Phalaenopsis equestris (assembly GCF_001263595.1). Taxonomy (NCBI): domain Eukaryota; kingdom Viridiplantae; phylum Streptophyta; class Magnoliopsida; order Asparagales; family Orchidaceae; genus Phalaenopsis; species Phalaenopsis equestris. The sequence continues at coordinate 116,234 of NW_018165674.1, read as the reverse complement.
ATAAAATTCTATGCATACAAATTGAATGACTGATTCCTTTAATATTAGCTAATGTCCATCTAAAGGCTTTCTTATATCTTTTCAAAGTTTCTAATAGCTGTTGTTCTTGCGCATTAGTTAGTTCTGAGGATATTATGATAGGTAGTGTAGATAAATCTCCTAAAAATGCATACTTCAAATGTGTAGAAAGTATTTTCAATTCTAGTTCAGAGAGTTTCTTAATAGATAAAATCAAATTGTTGTCATTTTCTATAGGATCTAACATTTCAATTTTTTCCTGAACATATTTTAGTTCTTCCGTACTAACTTTCATAGACTCTTCTTGGATTTTATCCTCATCTAGATATTCCATATATTCCTTTTCAAATTCGCTTTCATATGTCTTTTTGAAATATTCATGGCTTAAATACTCGTTAATATCCATGCTGAAGCATTCAATCTCTTATTTTTTGCAGGGTATCTCATTGATTTTGCAATATTAAATGTAACCTCTCGATCACTAACTCTCATAGTTAGTTCTCCTTTCTACACATCTATCAAAGCTCTTCCAGTGGTTAGGAATTGTCTAGGAATTGTCTCCGTAAAATAATAGGAATGTCTTTATCTTCCTCCATATCTAATACAATAAAGTCCATAGGAAAGATAAATTTATCAACATTTATCAACTTTTACCAGAATATCTTCTATAACTCCTTTAAGATAGGTAATCAAATGATCAACTAACTGAAGAGTTACGATTGTAGGTGAAATATCTCCTAAGCCCAATTATAAATGACAAAATAATAATACTGGCTCCTAAATCACATAAAACTTTCCATAAAATCATTTGCTAATAGCACAAGGAATTGTAAAACTTCCAGTATCTTTAAGTTTTTCAGGAAGCTTCTTCTGAATTATAACGCTACACTCTTAACTGAGTCCAACAGTCTCATTATCTATAAACTTCCTTTTCTTATTAAGTATATCCTTCATGAACTTCACATAGCTTGACATTTGTTTTAAAGCTTCAACAAATGGAATGTTTATCATCACTTTCCTCAAAATTTCCAAAAATTTTGAAAATTAATTTTCTATATACTCATGCTTCAATCTTTGAGGAAATGAAGGTGGTGGTCTTTCTACAGTGATTTTCATTGGTTTAATTGCACTTTATGACTTACCACTTTCTGACTCACAATGAAAATCTTCACCACAATTTTCATTGTCCACCTCATCTTTTTTTATTTCGATTTCTCGTTGAACTCTTTCTTCTAATTCTTTTCCACTTCTTAGTTCAATAACTTTAATTTGCTCCTTGTTTTGATCTTTAGGATTTACTTCAACATTACTAGGCAATGTTCCTGGAGGTCTATTGCTAAATGCAGTCGCAATACATCCCAATTGATTTTCCATGTTTCTAATTGTAGCTCATTGACTCTGTAAATGACTTCCCATTTGCAATATGAAATCTTCCATTGATAACTTTTTCTCCTTACTATGCAAATTATTAAATCCTAGGGGGTAATAAGGTTTATAAGCTTGATTTTCTTGATTGTTGGAGATTCCCATTGGGTTTGCAGCATTATTTCCCCATTGTGGATTTGCAGCATTCGAGTTATTGTTACTCCAACTAAAGTTTGGATGATTCTACCAACCAGGATTATAATAGTTAGCATATAGATTATTAGAACGATGTTTATTGCATTTAAAGTCTCATAAGAAGATTGATATTCTATCATTTGTCCAAATGAGTTCTCCTCAAGCACAGGTGCTGTTTGAGAATAATTCATTCCATATTGATCAATCTTCTTCAATATAGCGGCTATTTGAGCAGCTAAGATAGATATTGCATCAGAATCATGAATACTGGCTACTCTTTTTGGATTTACCCTTTTTGAGGGAAATTGAAAATTATTAGTAGCCATCTCTTCAATTAATGAATATGCTTCATCGAATGGTTTTGACATTAATGATCTACCAGCAACAACATTAATTGTCAATCTAAGAGATCCAACAAATCCATTAAAAAAAGTTTAAATTATTAACCAATCTGGAAATACATGGTGTGGACACTTCCTAAGGAGATCTTTAAATCATTCACAGGCTTCATAAATTGATTCCCCTTGATTCCCCTTCAAACTCTTCAAACTGATAAAAAGATGTAATATCATTTCTAAGCTTAGCAATTTTTGAAGGTGGGGAATATTCATATAGAATTTTTTAAGATAAATCCCTCCAAGTTATGATAGGTCAGGGTGCTAATGAGTTTAACCACATCTTAGCTTTATCCCTCAGTGAAAAAGGAAAAAGTCTAAGTCTGACAACATCATTTGACACTCCGTCATATTGTCATATTTAAATGTATATTTAATGGTAGCACATAGTTCTAAAAAAACTAGCAAGGTGTAAATTAGGTTCTTCATTTGGTGTACCTCCGAACTGATTATTTCGCACCATTTGGATAATAACAAGTTTAAGCTCAAATGATTTAGCAGCTGACCAAATACAAGAGGGTTTTGTATACTCAAATTAATTTCATCCGCTGTAGGATTAACATAATCCCTTAAAGGTCTCTGATGTTGTTCATTTTCATTTCTAGAATTACTTAAGTTGCAAGCCATTTTGCTGGAATGATTTTTCTCTTTTTGTTGTTTTCAAATTTTTCTAACAATTCTTTCTAATTCAGAATCATTTCAGAATCATTCTAATTCAGAATCATAAGGTACTAAGTTTTTTGATCTTATACTATGCATAAACAAAATAAAATAATTAATTAAAAATAAGCAACACACTTAAACAAGAAAATTATCAAACTAAAATATAAATACTCTTTTTTTTATATTTTTTAAAAATAAAATAAAATAATTAATACTTTTCATTACTTCGCTAACAACGACATCAAAAACTTGATGCGCGGAATCTTGGGATTAAATTAATAATAAATATGCAATGTAACCCAAACAATAATGTATCTTTAATGAAAATAATTTATATTTAAAATCTCTTTTAAACTCCCAATTCCCTTCTACATATAATGTTATACGTATACGTATCGTTGAAGTAATACAGAGCTCTAATGGAGTCCTAGATATTGACCCCATACAAAAGTTAGAAATATATATAAGCCACCTATTAATATTCTATTCTTAAATTAAAATAAAAATAAAAACAAAGTAAAGTACAAAGATTGAAGTTAAACTACTTAAGTGAAATATTACTAAATATGGAGATGTATGCCTACAACAGTTAAGTTAAACTAGATGCTAAACTTTCAAAAGTAAAATTGTTGAAATAAAATAAAGGTTTTTGTTGATGAAAAGTTCAAGTATGAGAAAACACCCTTCTCATTTACAATGAAAATTTAGCTTGTGAAGAAATTGAAATCATTTACAAAATATATTTAAAAACTATTTTGTGTCAAAGAGGAGCAATCATATTCTCTACCCTCTTCCGAGCGCTATAAAGAACATTGAATAATCCAGAGTTTGGTCCCTAATTTCGTGGATAGGCTGGTAGGATACCAGCTGTCACTCCAGAGCTCCCACTACTCCCTCACCTGAGGGTTAACATGCTCGCATTAGTTTCCAATCAACTGAACCAAATTGGGTATTCTAAGCTGTCACCTTAAAATCTTCTAATTCTACATCCAACAAAGTATATTTCTCTATTTATTTGCATCCAATCCCATGGATGACATACTCTCCCATGAAATTAAATGTGATTCTCCCTTTGTTGTAGGAATTATATCCTCTTTTTAGAATATATATTTCTCAACACATTTTAATAATTCAATTGGCCAGATCAAAAAGTAAATGAAGATCAGAGTTCAAATTATAATCATCATAAATGATCGACATTTAAAACCTTAGAAAACAAAATCAATTCTTCGCAAAACCATTTCTTCAGAGTAGGGAGAAGGATAAAGAAGACTACTCAGAATTCATGAAAATGATACGATAAAACACAGATTTCATATATAAAAATAAGTTTACAAACAAAATAAATAAAAAATAAAACTTATCTCACAAACCTTCCCAAGCAAATCCTTAGAAGTTTCTCTATTTACAAGCATTCTTAATTCTATCTTAGAAGTGTAATGAAGAAGAAATTTCTCACCTTCCCTCTCTTCTTGCAACCCTAGAAGACAATATCTAAGCCCTTAACTTTCTCTCTCTATCTCTCCCACTTGGTTCTCACGCCCTCTATCTTTTTCGCCCCCCTTAGAAGTTCTTCTCCAACTTGATTTTATTTTGGCCAGCCTCCTCTGAAAAGAATTTTTATTTCTCTCCAAAATTCAAAAGTCAAACCTTTGAATTCAAAAGATGTGCCTCATTGATCCAAGAGCCAAATCCCTTCAAATTAGAACCTTCCAAAGTGTCTAGATACATTAAATCACTCTATGGGGTGTTTAGAATAAGTGTCCATTTGAAAATTCATGTAAAATTTGTCCCGAACTGCCTTAATTTGAAAAAGTCACAGCTGACACAAGCGCTCTTGATTTTGGCTCATCATGCACCAAACCCCAAAATTGCCTGTTTTTGCTTTGAATTTTGCTTCTTTTGCCATTTTTGCTCTAAATGCCTAAAAAGGTATACTTGCAACAAAAAGACAAAAATACCTTTCTTTAAAATGCAATATCACAAAAAATAGGCATAAAAAGGGTACTTAAAACTGTATATTATTTTTGTGTATCAATACACCTTCATCTACTTCTGCAATTTATTTAAATTTCTACAGGATTATATACATGTTTCAAATGCTAATTTTTCAACGAGAATTTCGAGAAAATCACAGGTACACTTTTACAATGTTATTTAATTTCTGACGTTTTACTTTTGCTGCAAAATATAATAACAGCTTGGGTGTGTACTCTAATTTTCTTGCAAAATCAAAATAGCTTTATAAAAAAATTAATCAATATTTTTAAAACCTAAAACAAACTATTTCAAAGGTAATCTTAAGTCCTTTGAAATATCACTAAATATAAAATGTTCTTTTGAATTTATGGGAGTTCCCTCGGAGGAGGCAACCCACGGTTTCTAATGAGATCTCCCCACTTTAAATGAGTATCTTATCTTGTTTAAGCTAAGTAAATTCAAAAGAAAATAGTGATACTGGAACGAGGGAACCGTGTGATCCTAACCGGTGTCACTCTAATCAATTTTAATATTCTCCATGATATTGAAATAACCATAAACTTAGGAAACACTTGATTTAACATCATAACTTGACACATTAGAAAACTTGAACTTGCTATAACGAGTAGCTTGGAGCTAGCATTATGAGCAGCACGACCATCTTCAGCAGCAAAACATGCCTACACCAGCTAAACCATTCCTTAGAATTAAATAACTGAGCCATATGATTTCAATTTGGTCTGCCTAGTGCGACATAATTCCTCAACTTATCTTTAGGCATTTGTATGGCTCTGCTATACAATATAAACCCTAACCTATTTTAGGATTCTGAGGTTGTCGTTCATCACGACCTAAATCCTCAAATCTTCCAGGCTATTTGTGTGATTGTTTCACACGAATGTAAGCCCTAATTAATAAAAATTGGCAGGATGAAACATGTAAATATTTATCCTATAAATTAAACCAAATCATAGGATAGCTTGGGAAGTCACCAAGGTTTTTCTCAGGATCCTCTCAGGATCCATGACATCCCATAGTTCTTCTTCCTTTTAGAGTTCATAAAAATGTTCCAAATTTGAGTCATTCCCATTTCACACCTCTTTGTCTGATCTTTTGAAAAGTCCTATCCCTTTGAATTAATGAAGACAATATCCCTTAATTTTTATCAATTGTTTTCTTAGGTGACTTCGATTATCTAAAATGTAATTAACTTTAGTGGCTTGCTCTTATTTATAAGAAACTTTTGAAAGCCTAGTTTAATATAAACCCTATATAATTTTTGACATTAAATAGGGGAACTTGTCGACTTATAATAAAATGGTTTTGAAAACTGACAAATGACATATATTTCTTAGTTTATTTAATTGAGCCTCACTATAAAGTCATGTGTTTATCTTTTGAGATAGATACATAGCTTGAGGTATAGTGCTCTTTCATCTAAACTTTGAAAGATAAGGGATGAGTTTGATTTCATAAAAACATAAAATAAACACTACTCTAGCATTTAATTTGGAGCAGAAAATAAACAGTGGAACTAACAATTTAACATAAACAAAAACTTAAAAGAAATTAAATACAAGCACATTACACATAAGTACAAAAAATTCCAAACATGACAAAGTTTGAATTTTCAAACACAACAAAGAAAAGAAAGAAAACATGACACTAAACATCACTCTTCATCATCTCCAACATCAACATCACCACCACCACCACCATCATCATCATCACCCAGATCTTTGTCCTCATCCACCTCAGAAGATCAATATGGTGTGAAAGTAGGGAAGCAAGAAATTCCACAAAATGGTCTCTACCATGTATCTCCTCATAGCCTCATTATAAGAAAAATCATACTCAATCTTCCTCATCATAATATCATCACTATGATACAAATGAGATTGAACCCCTTTCACTTGATTATGTAGAATTATGATATCTCCTTGTTGAATCATAATTTTTTTCATAAGATAATGCAGAGAAATAGTCTCAGAAGTAGATGTTCTAGGAGCAAGAGCAGGAGTAGAAGTAGAAGCTGAAGTAGAAGGTATGTTAACTCCAATCCTATGTCTAGTCCCAAAATGTCTCTCATATTTCTCTGAATTCATTTTTCTAATGAGTTTATGAGATGGTAAAGTTTCTTCCCAAGTCTCATACTTCACTCCAGAATTAGCACACAAAATAGTAATAAGAGAAGGGTAGCCCAAACCTCTTGTAGTTCGTCCTCTTGAAGAAATAGCATGTTGGTATAACTGAGGGAGCCAATGTCAATATATTTCTTCATATGAATACAACTGTTTAAAGTGGCTCTCTCTCATGGGTTACCTCACCAAAATGATTGGTGGGTAATAATCTTCTAGAAATAAAATAGTGTCAGGCTCGAGAATGAACATTAAGTTTTGAAAAAGAAAAGTTCACTCGTCACCCATTCTTAATTTTCAAAACTCAATTCCATCAGTCAAAAATCCCATAATCTCATCTAATTTAGCATCAATAGGATGGAACTCAGAAAAGAAGCAGGTAGTAACACTGTGCAGTTAGTACTTGTGGTTAATCCGAACAGAACTAATATCCACATATTGCCCACGCACAAAAACCAAGTCATCTGATTCATCGGGCAAGTTAGCATAGAATTCATGAACAACAGATATCACAGAAATGACAATGAAAAACAAAAATGTTGCCACTATCTCTTTGTAATCAATACTTAATAGTACCACCATAACGTAGAAAACTAAGTTTTGTAATCAACTTCTTTGATTGTAGATCAGCATATCTGTCCTGGGCCCTTACACTGGAAAACTTATCAGAATCAAAAGTTGCATTTTCCTTGTCTCTCCTCATTTTAGGAGCCATGTGTAATCTAAAAAAGTTCCAAAATAAATTCCAAAAATCACTATCTCAACTTCAAAGAGACTCCTAAATCCAAACATAAATAATCCTTTAACCATGAAATTCAGACTATTTTTATCAAATTTTCTAATTTTCGGCCTAATCCATAATGTGGGTGAAATGCATTGTCAAATCAAAATATTTCAAAGCAAAGGTGAAGATCTTACCTAAAGATGAAGAAATCCTAAGTTTGGAAGCCTATCTCCAAGCCAATCAAGCATTGACTCATGAGTCCAGTCACTTAAAATGACTCATGAGTAAGTTCGGCGCTATAGCGCCAGGCAGTGGCACTATAATGCCTTGCTTAGCTTGATGAACGACACTATAATGGCCAAATCTGTTACTATGGTTCCATTCATACCCATTCAGATTTTAAAAATATTTTATATTTGGAAAGGAAAAATAAAATCGAGGATGCAGAAAGGCTCTTTTTTCAAAATTTAATGGCTAATTTATTACTTATTGAGTTCACCGCCAATCCAAAATTTCAAATTCGCAAAATCAAATTTACAAAACAAACACAAACACCAAGACAACACTTAGATTTTCTTACAACACATAGAATACAAACCACATTAAGTCGTTAAATGAATACTATAGGCACACTACACAGAATTACACAACAATAAAGATATATATATATATAATATTCATATAAAAATAACCTTTAGGACCATTACTGATCAGTGGTGATATTCTCCATTCCGCTCACCAAAAGATTTCTATTATAGCAATGGTAGATAGGAGAGCCAGGAAATTTCTTAGCAAAATGTTCATCGATCCATTTTTTGGTGCTATACATAGTCACTTGACTATCTTGAAAGCACACCAAACTATTGAATTGCAGTTTCAACTGCCAATCCATATGTTTTTAATGGTGAGATGACTTTTCAACCCTTGAATGCAGAAAATAAATCTCACCTTCAATATTCTCAATTTTCTCCATGAGGTGGTCCAAACTTACAATAAGATATCCATTGAAATATGCTTGAGTATCCGTATGCAACAACATATTCTCTTCAAATCTCCCATTTCCATTACTCTCCATGATCTGTAAAATAAAATTTCCACTCTTAAATCTCCTTAGAATGCTTAGGAATGGTGTAGGGATACTTCAGATCCTGTCCTAGGCTGTTTTATAAAGAGGAGGAAGAAGAGAAACCAAAATTTTGGCGGTTTTTAGGAGTTATTCAAACTGTGGCGCTATAACACCAAACTAATATTCTTCATTTTTTGAATTTCTTTCTTCCAATCTTCAAGTCCTTTAATATAATAAATTTTTGTGCCAAAAAAATCACATAAGACTCACAATCACTGTATAAAACTCATCACAACAACAACTCAAATCAAAATCACACCGATAACTATGGGTTACCTCCTATAAAATTCCTGGTTTAACGTCGCCAGCCCGACATAAACATTATTTCACTTAGGTTCTAACCAAGATTAGGATCTCTTCAAATGCAGAGCCCTCTCCACTCATATAAGCTTTTAATGTGTGCCCATTTACCTTAATCACTCTCCCAGTTTTTAGATCTTCAATATAACCTGATTCATATGGATATACTTTTACCACAATAAATGGTCATGACAACCTAGATTTAAGTTCCTAGAAATAATTTCAATATCAAATTATAAAGCAATACTTCTTGCCTAAGCTTAAAATGCTTTTTCAGAATTTTTTGATCATACCTAAATTTTGTTTTCTTCTTATAAATTTTGACATTCTCATAAGTTTCATTTCTTAATTCATCAAGTTTATTTAATTGCAATAATCACTTATCTTCAGCATCTTTCAAATTATACTCAAAATCTTTAATTGCCTAGTAGGCTTTATGTTCCAACTCAACTGGTAAGTGACATACTTTTTCGTATATGAACCTATATGGTGTCATTTCTATAGGTATTTTATAAGCAGTCATATAGGCCCAAAAAGCATTATCAAAACATACTTTTTTGTATATGAACCTATATGGTGTCATTTCTATAGGTATTTTATAAGCAGTCATATAGGCCCATAAAGCATTATCAAGTCTAGCAGACCAATCATTCCTTTTAGGATTTATCATTTTTTCTACTATTCTTTTAATTTCTCAATTGGATCGGTTAAACCACTGGTCCAAGGATGATAAGCTGTGGCAATTTGATGTTTAATCCTATTGACCTCACTTTTGGTTGAGGTCTAGAAAACTTCTTTAGTAGCATCCCCCCATCTATAATGATAATTTGTGGCATTCCAAATCTTATTAAAATATTCTTTCTTAAAAATTTTGTGCACTTTTAGCATCACAAGGAGGTAAAGCAACTGCTTCAATCCACTTAGAAACATAGTCTACAACTATTAAAATAAATTTTTTTTTCCAAAGATGGTAAAAATGCTCCCATTAAATTTAATCCCCAAACATTAAAGATTTCAACCTCAAGAGTAAAATTTATGGACATTTCATCTCTTTTGGAAATATTGCCTACTCTCTGACATCGATCACATATTTTTATATTATTACTAACATTATAACATATTTTTATATTATTACTAACATCCCTAAATAAAGTAGGCCAATAAAATCCAGATTTTAAAATATTAAATGCAATTTTATCCACTCCAAAATGTCCCCTAAAATTTGATTTATGACATTTTCGAATAATATCTTGAGTTTCTTCTAATGGTACACATCTTTGAATCCTTAATTCCTTGCATTATTTATATAAATAAGGGTCATACCATAAGTAAGATTTTGAATCATAAATGAACTTCTTAATTTAATGGCTATCTAATATGTAGGGTAAAATATTACTAACCAAGTAGTTCACTATATCAACATCACAAAATTTTACATTCATTAATCTCATGTAATTGTTCATCAGGAAAATTTTTATTAACTTCATCATTTAAATCTCTCTCATTGTTATGTTCAAGCCTCGATAGATGATCAACTATTTGATTATCAGTACCCTTTGTATCCACAACTTGAAAATCAAATACTTGCATTACAAGGACCCATCTATATAATCGTGATTTTGCATCATTTTTCATCATTAAATACATAATAGAGAAATGATCAGTATGCACAATGCATTTAGTTCCAATAAGATAAGATCTGAATTTACTGAATTTATCTACTATAGCTAATAATTCCTTTTCAATGGTAGTGTAATTAATTTGAGCCTCATTAAGGGTTTTACTAGCTTAGTATATCACCTTGAACATTTTGTCATATCTTTGTCCCAAAACAACCCCTATAGCATAATCACTAGCATCACACATTAATTCAGAAGGTTTTGTCCAGTTAGGTGAAAGAATAATAAGTGCGGTGATTAATTTCTCTTTTAATAAAATAAAGGCATTTAGGCACTTTTCATTAAAATCAAAGTTGGCATCTTTTTCTGAAAATTGACATAAAGGCTTGTAAATTTTTGAAAAATCATTAATATGACATCTGTAGAAACCTACATGTCCTAAATAACTTCTTATTCTTTTAGCACTCGTAGGTGGTGGCAACTTAGCAATAACTTCAATTTTTGCTGGATCAACTTCCATTCTTTTTTCAAAAAAAATTATGCATTAATACTATTCTTCCTGCAACCATAAATTGGCATTTTTTCTAGTTGAGAACAAAATTTTTTTCTTCAAAGCACTTCAAAACTCTTGCTAAATGATCTAAACATAAATTGAAAGAATTCCCAAAGATAGAAAATCATCCATAAAAATTCAATTCCTTTCTTAATTAAATCACAGAAAACTGGCATCATACATCTCTAAAAAGTTTCAGGGGCATTACATAATCCAAATAACATTCTTCTAAAAAAAGTTCCATAAGGACTAGTAAATGTTGTTTTCTCTTGATTCTCAGGAGTAATAAGTATTTGTTGGTATCCAGAATATCCATCCAAAAAGCAAAAATAAAGGTGTCCTGCTAGTCTATCCAACATTTGATCCAATAAAGGTAAAGGAAAATGGTCTTTTATAGTGGCAAAATTTAATTTTCTATACTGAATGCAACTTCACCATCCAGTAACTTACCTTATCGGATTTAATTCATTCCTTTCATTTTTAACCACAGTCACTCCTCCTTTCTTAGAAACACAATAAATAAGACTAACCCAATAACTATCTGAAATTGTATAAATACTCCCAGCATCCAACCACTTTAAAACTTCTTTATTAACAACATCTTTCATTATAGGATTCAATCTCCTTTAAGGATCAACCCTAGGCTTATGATTTTCTTCCATGTGAATTTGGTGTGTACAGATTGAAGGACTAATTCCTTTAATCTCAACTAATGTGCACACAAAGACTTTTTTATGATTCTTTAATGTTTTGAATAATTTCCCTTCTTGTTCATCAGTCAAATCTGAGGATATAATAATATGTATTGTAGATGAGTTCCCCAAAAATTCATGCGTTAAATGAGTAGGTAAAACTTCTATCTCAAGTTTAGAAGGTTTTTCAATAGATGGAATCAGAGGTATATTATTTTTTATAGCATCTAAAATTTTATAATTTTTTGAACATATTTAAATCCTTAGTAATCATCTCATTTGATTTATCTTTAGAATCTTCTTCAGTCTCTGCTTCTTGTTCTTCTTCTAAAATGACTTCATATTTTTCATCTAACATGACTTCACATCTATTTTGGAAATGATTAACAATCATATCATCAATAATATCCATTCTATAACAATTTTATTGGGATACTTTATTGTTTTAAGCACCTTAAATGTAACTTATTGATCATTCACTCTCATTGTTAATTCTCCTTTGCACATCTATCATTGCTCATCCGGTAGTAAGGAAAGGTCTCCCTAAAATAATAGGAATTTATTTATCTTCTTCCATATCTAATATAATAAAATCAACATGGAAGATAAATTTACACACTTTAAGCAATAGATCTTATATAAAACTTTTAGAATAAGTGATAGATAGATTAGCTAACTGAAGAGTTGCAGTAGTGGGAGAAACATCTCCTAAAGCTAACCTTTTGAATATAGATAGAGGAACAAGGTTAATGCCTAAATTACATAAAACTTTTTCCTCAAATTTTCTCTCTAATTGCACAAGGTATGGTAAAGCTATGAGGTTCTTTGAGTTTTTAAGGATGCTTTTTCTAAATTATTGCATTACATTCTATACTAAGTGCAATAGTCTCATGATCTACAAACTTTCTTTTTTCATTTAAAACCCCTTTCATAAATTTTTCATAACTTGGCATCCATTCTAAAGTCTCAACAAAAGGGATATTAATTATAAGCTTCTTTAATATTTCAAAAAATTTTGAAAATTGTTGATCCAAAGTTTGCTGTTTAAGTCTTTGAGGAAAAGCTGGTGGGGGTCTTTCTAAATTAATCTTATTTGGAGAGTTAGGTGTTTCTATTTCCTTATGATTAATTTCTTCAGTTCTTTCAATTTCTTCAACTTCTCTCTCAACTTTAATTTCTTTTTGAACTCCAATGTTTAATTCCTTTCATTCCTTAGTTGAACTGCTTTAACTTGCTCTAGCTCTTTACCTTTTTTCTTTAGGATTAATCTCTACATTACTAAAAAGGGTTCGCTGAGGCGTATTGCTAAGTGCGTTAGCAATTTGTCTCTGTTAATTCTCCATATTTCAAATAGCAGCACTTTGACTTTATAAATGATTACCCATTTGTAACTTCAATTCTTCCATATACAACTTATTCTCCTTAAATTATTGATTAAATCTAGGAGGATAAGTAGGTCTAAAGTTAGCACCACCCTGGTTGTTCTAGCTGGTTGTTCTATTCTAGTTTTCCAATGGGTTAACTTGAGTATTACCCCATTGTTGACTTCCACTACTAGGATTGTTGTTCTAGTTAAAGTTAGGATAGTTTTTCTAACCTGGGTTGTAGTAATTTAAATATGGGTTTTTGGGTCTGTTGATAGAATTTATAGTCCTAATTGAAGTATGTTAATCAATCATTTATGCTAATGAATTTTCTTCAACCATTCGGGGTGTTGGAGAAAACTTCATTCCAATTTGGTCCATCTTCTTAAATAATGCAACAACTTGACATGAAATAATTTAAATAGTATCGTTATCATGAATACTGGCTAATTTCTTAGGATTGACCCTATTAAATAGACATTGAAATTATTTGTAGCCATTTCTTCAATAAGTGAATCAGCTTCGTCAAAGGGTTTAGACATTAATGAATCTCCAGCAGTAGCACCTATAATAAATCTAACGGATTCTACTAACACATTATAAAAAGTTTGAATGATCAACCAATCTAGTAAAACATGATGTGGAAACATTTTAAGGAGTTCCTTTAATATTTCACAAGCGTCATATATAAATTGTCCTTCATACATAGTAAAAGAAGTAATATCATTTTTGAGCTTCACAATTTTTGAAGGTGGAAAATAGTTAGCCAAAAAAATTTTAGCTAAATCTCTCCAAATTCTAATAGATCTAAATGCTAACAATTTAAATCACATCTTCTTATCCCTTAATAAAAAGGAAAAAGTCTAATTCTGATGACATCATTTGATACTTCAACATATATAAATGGAGCACATAGTTCTAGGAAACTAGCTATATGTAAATTGTAATCCTCAGATGGTTTTCCTCCAAATTGATTATTTTGTTCCATTTGAATAATCAAAGGTTTAAGTTCAAATGATATAGCCTCTATAGTAGGAGTTTGATTATTTAAATGAAGTTCTTCTACTATAGGGTCCTCATAATCCCTTAAACTTTTTTGTAAATTATGATGTTCATTTTCAACAGTTTGAATTTCAATATTATTTTGTGATGTGTTTATCATTTCTTGAGAATTATGAAGTCTTCCTTATTTTTAAAATTTTCTAATAGTTCATTCCAATTCAGAATCATAAGGAACTAAATTTTTAGATCCAGAACTACACATAAATGATGTAAAAATTTGGAGAAAATAAAATAGCACACCAAAAAATGAAAATATTTTGTTGAATTTTGAATTTTGAATTTTTTTTGGTTTTTTCGATTTTTTTTAATCTCTTTAATTTTAAAATCTACAATTCAAATAAAATTGTAAGTTAAAAAAGTTCCATTGCAATCCCCGGCAGTGACGCCAAAAACTTGACCCAATTCGCACTTACGCATATTTTTAATCTCCTTACTTATGCTAGAAAATATGTCTCAATTTATATCTAGCAGGTAGTGTAAACACTTACAATGATTTATAAATTATAGAATAAATTTTGATACTAGGTGTACTACGCAAGTATATGTATCATTTCAAGTAATATATATTCTCTTTAAAAACCCCAATATCGATCCTACGAAGAATTTAGTAACTATTAAAATCAACTTAAAGTAATTCTATTTAAATTACAATCTAAAAAGATTAAATATTTAAAATGATATGTTTACTAAAAATTACTACTAAATGAGCTTAAAAAAAGTAAAAAATAAATGTAAAAGCATGGCAAAATATAACAACAAGTTTAGATATTATGCAAAAACTTTCTTCTTGCAAAGAGATTTTAATCTATGTAGGATTCAAATGATTTAAGACAAAATTAAGGTATTATGAAAAATAGAAGCATACCTTATTCCTTACCCGCTCTCTGTGCTTGCAAAGAACATTAGCTAACTTAAGGCCAATTCCTTAACATATCGACTCCACATCAGTGTTATCTAGCCTCTCACCTTTAGATGCCTTAGCCTATGCATCGTAATAACCGAATCCCAGCATCAGTGTACTAACCTTAAGCCAAACTGATAAGAATTTATCCTGTCACTCAAGAACCTACGAATTCTACGCCCATGAAAACTTATCTCCCTATTTATTTGCACTCCCTCTTAGGTGATTGTCATGGCTCTATCTAGAATGAGTGTAAGATCCACTAGTTGGGTGAAATCATAACCCTCCCAAGTCATTATGTTTCTCAATAAATTTTAACCTCACAAGTGGCCTGTTTGTAAAGTAAATGAAGATTCAATGAAAATACCATCACAATTTTTAAAAGTAAAAAAAGAAATCATTAAATCATTCTCATACCACAAGATTGAGTCCCATATGCAAGAAAAAAGAAAGGGAGCTACTAAGAATTCTTGGCGATTAAATAAAAACATAACATTTGCATTGAAATTCAAGTTTTACAACAAAACTCAAACACAAATACAAAGTACTTTATGTCTTCTCACCAAGAAAACTTTTAGAGTTTCCACTAAGCAATCTTCAAACTTATTCACAGTAAAACACACTCACACTTACACTTGAACACAAAATATGTAAAAGCTAACTTACTATTGCCACCCAATTGAAGTTTTGAGGTTCCAAAATGTCTTATAATTCTGTCAAATCCTTCTTATTAAATAGAAAATAGAAAATATCTAAGGGTTGCTTCAGACACCCCTCCAAAATCCGGCCAAATTTGATGTATCTTCTAAAAAGGTTGTTACTGACGCTATAGCGCCAGTCAGGGGCACTATAGCACCCTTCTGGCCTGTTAATGGCCCTATAGCTACACACAAAAATCTCCTCATTTTATCTAAATATCTATTTTATGTACCTAAAATAAAGACATGCAAAATACTTTTCTTTAAAGTGCAATAATGTCACATAAAAGGTTTATAAAATAAGCACTAAAAATAATTTATTTTGAGGTGGATGAGCGCTCAAATTTTGATTCTCATCTTTTTGGGGTTGGTACTCAAATTCCAATTCTCATCCAGGGATCAGTACCCAAATTCTTATTCCCATATATTTGAGATAGGTATAAGGCCACCTTAAATGGAGTAAGACATTCCATTCTCATCCTTTCGAGGTTGGTACTCAAATTACGATTCTCATATTTTCAAGGTTAGTACTCAAATTACAATTTCCATCTTGAGATCAGTACCTGAATTCTGATTCCCACCTTTCTGAGATAGGTATAAGGTCATCTTAAATGGGATAAGGCATTATATTCTCATCTTTTTGGTATCGGTGTGAGGCCACCTTGAATGGAGTAAGTTTTTTTATTCTCATTTCCACAAGATTAGTACTCAATTTTTGATTCCCAACACTTTGAGATAGGTATAAGACCACCTTAAATGGAGAAAGCCATGCTATTCTCATCTCAACACCACTTTTCACTACATAGGTTGAATGTGAGTCCCTCTGATTTTCTTCCTAATGTGGAGTTCCCCACACTTTCACTACCTCTTGGATTGGATGTGAGTCTCTGTGCTTTCCTTCCTTAGGTAGTACACTTCTCCTCAATCAATCTCTTGAGTTGGATGTGAGTCCCTATGCTTTCCATCTCAATCTGTTCTCTTCACTTGGCCTCAATCTTTGAAATTTCCTCAAAATTAAATTAAATTTTAACTAAAATTAAATCAAATCAACTAAATAAATGAAATCTTTATCGCGACCATCAATTTACCTGATGGTTCCCACCACAAATTTATGTGGTGTCCCTTCTTATGGGTTCACAAATTCTAAATCCACATTTCAATTTGATGTCTCAAAGGTAAACCATCTAACCCACGGTGAGAGTTCTGAAAGCTTCATTCTTGATCAAGGGTTCTCTTGATACTCCCCCACAGAAATGTTCTTCACTTTTTCTCCACTTTGTTCTGAGTGTGTTGACTTAGAACATCTGTGTTGGTTTTGTTGATCTCTTCGGTCAATGCCAATACACGCGGTGTGCTTGATTAGCACACCAAACCTATTGGGGGTCCATCTGTTGACCTCAATTTTGGTAAGGTCTTCTTTTCTTCCTCTTAGTGCATAGGATCTAGCCAAAGGACTTTCTTTTTTAATATCCTAGAAGATTAGATATGGAGCTCACCTGCATAGAAAATTAAACCAATTCTTTACTTTCTTTGAAATCCACATGGATGATCATGAACCTCTAGCACTTGGAAGGTTCAAAAAAACATGTGAGGATTCAAAAGATGAGTGCCCATAGGACTACTTGGATTTACAACAACCCTGAGTGATTAGAACTTGGCCTTCCACACTCTTAAGCACATCACAATTCCCCACTTTTCCTAAAACCCTAAATCACACCCATTAAACCAACCTCTCATACTCTTTAAGAAACCCAAATAGATAGTACCAAGCCTCTGGACTCTGATTGAGATGGCTAGGATCAATATGTGAAGTTTCATGAAGGGGTTGCCATTTAGCTAGGTTTGGTCCCAAAGTGGTTAAGACCCATGATCCAATACCCCTAAACCCACCTAAATTACCAAATTTTGCCAAAATTTAACAAAATAATTCTGACATGCCTAAAATATATAGATTTAATGTACACATTTTAATACATATTTTTATGATATTACGCTTTAATGAAAGTTATTTATGTGTTTTCCTTTCAGGTACAATTAAATGGATGAAATATGGTGAAAAGAGTGAAAAAGAATCAAATTTGGAGCAAAAATGAAGAAGTTGTGAAAATGAGCTATGGTGCCTAAGAGCCTATAATTGATGCTTAAGCGCCAAAAAATAAAGAAGGTCGTGCCTAAGCACTGAAGACCTCACGCTTACGCGCTAGAGGAAGTTCTGCTGAAAATTCAAGGAATTTTAGACAAATTTTGAAGGGGTATTTGAAGCAACTCTTGGAGAAAACGTGAATTACAGTTAATGGGCACAAAAATACATTGAAATGGCTCTTGTAAGAGGTAACTCATAGAATTTTTATCGAATGTGGACACATTTTTAAGAGACACCAAAGAACCTTTTAGAAAAATATAAAAAGAAGGATTTAGATTGAATTGAAGGGAGAGGGGGTACAGCTTAGAGAGTAGATTAAAAAAGAGTAGAAAGTAAGGAGCTGTAGGATCTTATTTACAACTTCTTCTCATTTTTCTTATTCTTAGTGAAGGGGAAAGTGGTTAAATAGTTCTAAGTAAGAATCAACTATAGTTTGTTAGCGTAATAGAGAGATTTTAACCTTCTAGGGTTGGGCGATGAGACCTAGGGAGGATTTTAAGACAAAGGAAGATATTGAAAGGAACTTCAAGAGTTTGGTGGAGAGGAAATTGGGACAAATTTTTAACTTTGTAACTACATTTAGTTTTAATTTAGGCTTCTTGTGTTTTTACATGATTTCTACTTTTAAACTTAATTGTTGTTGTGTTTTCTCCATAAATTCTGAGTAGTTTTCTTTATTTTAAATTCTGAGTAGTTCTCCATAAATTCTGAGTAGTTTTCTTTATTTTTTTCCTTAAAATGATAAGTATATAAGTGTTGGAAAGAAGTGTGAAGTATTGATCTAAAATGTTGGAATAAGTAGGGATGATTTAATCATTGTACTTTATTTACTTCTTGATTTGGCCAATTAATTTGGCCAATTAATGGCCAATTAAGATGTTAATATTTGTTGTGAGAACATGTAAGATCTGTGATTGTATTGGCTCACTCAACTAATGGTAGAATCATATGAGATTGTATGGATGACAATGTAATTCATATGGTTGAGGGCTAATAAATAGAGAAATAAACTTTGAAGGGTGTGGAGTTAGATAACATTAGAGTGATAGGCTAAAGCTTCAAATTTTGTCTATTGGTTTAGCTTTTGATATGAGAAGTTAGCCACCAGGTGGAGGGAGAAGAGGAAACTCTATAGTGAGAGCTAGCATCTTCCCTACCTAGCCCATCTTCAGGAATATTCAAACTTTAGAATAGTCAATGTTCTTTATAGCATCTTTAGTAAGGGTAAATAGTAGTATTGCTCCTATTTGACACAACACAATTTAAATACTTCCACAACAAAATTCCTTTACTTGTTACTGATTCATGATAAGAAAAAGGGTATTTTATTTGTATTGCTTTCATCTTACAAAAATTTATTTAAATTTAGTTAGTTGTTCACTTTATTTTCAACAATTAAAAATTATCAAAAAGAAGTTGTTTACTTTATTTTCAATTATGAAAAATTACCAGAAAGAATCAAATTTTCATTCTTACCATAATATCTATAGTTTGATTAAGAATTATTTTTAAAGTAGTTTTTAATCAAATTTCTTCTTAAGAATTTGTAGTTCTCCCCGTGGGTTTGATATTTTGGGGCTTAACTAAAATTTATGTATACTTGCGTAATATCCCAATATTTAAATATAACAGTTGCTCTTTTACTTGCCTTAGAACCAAGTTTTTGGTACCATTATAAAAAAAGAAATATAAATAAATAAAATCAATAATTTAACCAGACATGCATATAGTACTGTCGTACATGGTAGGGATCATGTTTTTGGCTCCTATTGTTAGGAAACTTACATCTAGTTCTTAGTAGTGGAGTCAGAAGCAGGAGTATATATATGAAAAGGAGATCAAGTTTCTAGTGTCGTTGCCGAGGAGAAAAAGAAAAAAATAGTAAAATTTGAAGGAATTTTTAGGAAAATAAATTTCTATTTTTTGAAAGACTTATTTAAACTATTTGATTTATTATAGGAATATCGTAATTTTGTTTTTTATATAAGTTTTTGTTTGTGTGCTTTTATTTTATGTTGTTGTAATGTATGTGTAGTTTAGGTTTTAAAGAACTAGTGCCCTACGATTATGAATTAGAAAAAACTATTAGAACAATTAAAAAAATAAAAAATGCAGAATAAGATCAAAAATTTCAAGAAATGGCAAACCAAAATAATCAAAATGCTAAAATTCATCAAGAATTTAGACCTTTAAGAGATTATGCAAACCCTATAGTTGATGAACTTCATTGTAGTATTAAAAAACCTATTGTAGTGGCTAATTCATTTGAACTTAAACCTATTATTATTAAAATGGTATCAAATAATCAGTTTGGGGAGCACGAACCGAAGATTCAAATTTACATCTTGCCAATTTTCTAGAATTGTGTGCTACATTTAAATATGATGGTGTTTCAGATGATGCTATTAGACTTAGACTTTTTCCATTCTCATTGACATTCTCATCCATTCTCATTGAGGGATAAGGTCAAGATATGGTTAAATTGGTTAGCATATGGATCTATCAGAACTTGGGGGATTTAGCCTAGAAATTCCTTGTTAAATATTTTTCACCATTAAAAAACTGCGAAGCTTCAAAATGATATTGCATCTTTTTGTTAGTTTAAAGGGGAATCTATTTATGAAGCATAGAAATGATTTAAAGAACTCTTGAGAAAGTGTCTACACTATGTTATACCATATTGGTTAACAATTCAAACCTTCTACAATTGATTAGTTTGATCTCTTGGATCTATTATTGATGCCACTGTTGGTGGTTCATTGATGTCAGAATCATTTCTTGATGAATATGCTTTAATTGAAGAGATGGCTGTTAATAATTTTTAATGGCCTTCTGAGAGGGTAAATCCTAAGAAAGTAGCCAATATTCATGAATCTGATGCTTTTGCAATGTTAACAAATCAAGTTGCTACAATTTCAATGAAGTTAGACCATTTTGGAGTGAAGTTTTCTCAACCAAGTTTAATGATTAAAGAGAATTCATTATAAGAAATGATAGATTCTCAAATATCATTAGAAACTTTGAATTTTATAAATAATAAGCTAAAGAACTTATATTCAAACTATTATAACCCAGGTTGGAAAAACCATCCTAACTTTAACTGGAATAATAACAATTCAGCTAGTAATAATTAGCATGGGGGAACAGCCAAGTAAACCCATTGGAAAACTGGAACAACTAAAGTAATAATAATTACAGACCTACTTATCCTTCAGGTTTTAACAACAATCAACAATTTAAGGAGAAAATGTTGTCTATAAAAAAAGTGGTGTTACAAATGGGAAATTAGTTACAAAGTCAAGGAGCTGGAATTAGAAATATTGAAAATCAACTAGGATAAATAACAAATTCATTAAGTTTGGATCCCAAGGAACACTTCCCAGTAATACATTGGTAAATCCAAAATACCAAAATAAAAGAGCAAATAAAAGCCGTTCAACTTTGAAGTGGAAGAGAGTTGGAAGGTAGAGTTCAAAAAAAGATTGAATTAGAAAGAGAAGAAATTGAAGAGCCTAAAGAGGACACTCCAAAATGTTTAGAGAAACCTATTTCTCGACTAAAAATTGACTTGGAAAAACTAACACCTTCATTTCCTCAAAGACTTCATCAATAAAAGTTGGATAAACAATTTTCAAAATTCATGGAAATCTTTAAAAAACATACAATTATTATTCCATTTGCTGAAGCCCTAGAACAAATGCCAAGCTATGTGAAGTTTATGAAGGATATTAGTAATAGAAAAAGGAAGTCTGAAGATAACGAGACAGTTGCACTTAGTGAGGAGTGCAGTGCCATAATTTAGAAAAAGCTTCCTTAAAAGCATAAAGATCCTGGTAACTTCACAATTCCATGTGCAATTGACGACAAATTTTTTTGAAAGTTTTATGTGATTTAGGTACAAGTATTAACCTAATTCCATTATAAATATTTAAAAGATTGGGATTAGGAGAAATATCCCCCACTAATGTAACTTTGCAGTTAGCGGATCGTTCAATAACATATCCTAAGGAAGTTATAAAAGATGTTTTAGTGAAAGTGGATCAATTTATCTTTTATGTTGATTTCAATGTGCTAGATATGGAGGAAGATTGGAGGAAGATAAAGAGATACCTACCAATTTGGGGAGACTATTCCTAGCCATGAGAAGAGTAATGATAGATGTACAGAAAGGGGAATTAACTATGCGTGTCAATGATCAAACAATTACTTATAAAATTTTAAATCAATAAAGTATCCTACAAAAGGAAAATATGATGAATGTTACAAGATGGATGTAATAAGATATCTGAATGAATGTCATTTCAAAGCAACTTATGAAGATAAATCTGAAATGAAAGAGTTGGAAAATGAGCAAGAAGAGGAATTAGCGCAATTTGTTCATATAGACCAGTCTGTTATTAAATATTTAATGAAAAAGAAGGATGAAAAACTAAGATTGATAAGATGGATTCTTCTTATGCAAGAATTTGATTTTAATATAGTAGATAGGAAGGGAGCTAATAATCAAGTTACTGATCTTTAGTCCAGAATTGAATTTGAAAATCATTCTATTTTTAAAAAGAAATTAAAGAACATTTTTTAGATGAAAAATCATTCAATATTAATGAGTGGCGTGTTCTATGGTATGTCAAATTTGTGAACTTTATTGTTATTGATATTATACCATATGTTCTGACATACCAACAAAAGATGAAATTTTTATCTCAAGCTAATACTTATTTTTAGGATGAGCCATTTATACATAAACAAGGAAAGGATCTATTTATTCGAAGATGTGTGCTTATAGAAGAAACTTATGAAATTGTCCAAAAATATCATGATTATGGTTTTGGGGGATATTTTGGTGTTGATAAAATAACATACAAAATTTTGCAATATGGATTTTATTAGCCTACAATACTTAGAGATGTTAATGCTTATATCATAACTTGTGATATATGTCAACGTATAGGCAATATTTCTAGAAGAAATGAGATGCCCCTCAAATATATGTTGGAAGTCAAGATATTTGATGTTTGTGGATTAGATTTCATGGGACCATTTATACCTTCTTTTAGAAATTTATATATATTGTTAGTAGTACACTATATATCCAAGTGGATAGAAGCTGTTGATTTACCTTGATGTGATGGTCAAAGTGTTGCAAAGTTTACAAGAACAAACATATTTTTTAGATTTAGGATGCCAAGCGTGATCATAACTGACGGGGGAAGTTATTTTAGAAATGCATTAATTGAGAAATTAGTAAGGAAATATCGTATCAACCATCAACTTTATACTGCTTATCATTCTGAGACAAGTGATTTGGCTTAATTATCTAATAAAAAAATTAAAAAAAAATTGGGAAAATCTATGAATCCAACAAAAATGAATTGGTGTTGGCACAATTTTAGGAGGGGGGTCTTGTGGAAGTTGTCGGTTGCTGGAATCAGAGTCTAATCACCTGTTTTGAAGGAACATTTAATTTATATATATATGTATATATATATATATATATATATATATATATATAATTTTAAAAAATATAAAATCAAATAGATCCCATATCTTTCAAATTTAAATGAAAGAACCACACACCTCAAGCTATGTATCCATCTCAAAAAATAGACACGTCTTGACGGTGAGACTTAATCAAATATACTAAGAAATGTATGACATCTGTTTGGTCTGTGAAACCATTTTATTATAAGACAATAAGTTCCCCAATTTAATATGAAAAATTAAATAGGGTTTATATTAAGATGGGTTCGGAAAGGCTTCCTATAAGGGTAAGCCCCTATAATTAATTACATCTTAGATAACCGAAGTCACCTAAGAAATCTCTCAATAAGAATCAAAGGATATTATCTTCAAGAAGTTCAAAGGATAGGACTTCTTCAATAAGACCAGACAAAGAGGTGTGAGATGAGAATGACTCAAATTTGGAACATTTTATTTTTGGAACCCAAACAAAGAAGAATTAGGTGATGGCACAGATCATAAAGAGAACCTCAGTGATTTCCCAATCTACCCTATGATTTGGTTTGAATTTAGAGGAGAAATATTTACATGTTTCATCCTGCCAATTTTATTAATTAGGGTTTACATTTGTGTGAAACGATAATAGAAATAACCTTGAAGATGTGTAGATTTATGTCGTGATGAATGACAACCTCGGAATACTAAAACATGTTAGGGCTTAAATTGTATAGCAAGGCTATACAAAGGCCTAAAGATAAGTTGAGGATTTATGTCGCACTGGGCGGACAACCTAGAAATCTTATGACTCAATTATTTAATTCTATGGAACGATTTAGTTGGTGTAGACATATTTTGCTGTTGAAGATGGTCGTGCTGCCCACAATACTAGCTCCAAGCTCCTCGTTGTGGCAAGTTTAAGTTTTAGAAGTGTCAAATTGAAGAGATTGAGAGAAGTATCAGGTTCATAGGTCAAGTTTTCTAATGAGTCAAGTTCTGATGTCAAATCAAGTGTTTCCGAAGGTCATCATTATTTAAATATTATGGGGGGGTAAAAGTTGATTAGAGCAACACCGATTAAGATCCCATGGTTCCCTCGTTCCGGTATCACAATTTTCTTTTGAACTTACTTTGGTTAAATGAGTTGTGAAACTCATTTAAACCGGTGAGATCTCATTAGCAACCATGGGTTACTTCCTCTGAGGGACTCCAGTAAATTCAAAAAGACGTTTTAAGTTCAGTGAAATTTCAAAGGATTTATGGTTACCTTTGAAATAATTTGTTTTAGATTTTGAAAATATTGGTTAATTTCTGAAAAGTTGTTTTGGTTTGCAAGTAACGTAAAGTACTCGACTAGGCAATTATAATATTGCAGAAAAGTTAAAACACGAATACTTGAAGGTGTAACTAACAAACCCCAAGTTATGACTTATTGAGTCCCGAAAGATCTTAAAGAATGATTCTATAATAAAATATAGCATGTCCAACTTGTGCTTCAGAATATTCAAGAGCTCTAAAGATCTCTTAAATTATCCGAGTTCATTCTGAACTTATCAAATTGTTCCATTAATCATCCCAGGACAAATTAAAATTGACCTATTACTTGGTGAACTTTGACATTTTAATCATTCTAAGGGCAGGGTGCTTAATTAATTAGTTGATTTTTTTACTTAAAAGTTATGTGGGTGAATGCCCCTAAGGTAAGTTTCAGTCATTAAAGATTTGATACCTACCACTAAAGTTGGGCTCAATGGTGTTAATCATCAACAACATTATTTTCTAAATCCCACCAAAATAAGTTTTAACATCGAGCCTATATCACTACCACGCCCCTTAATAAATCTAATGCGATAAGGATTTGACAAATGTTAGAATTTTAATTTAAGTGATATGGATTCTGATTAAAAGATGTCAGATCATTTGTTAATTGTGAACTTAATCATAAGTGGAATATCCTCTCTCTAATTTAAGCCCATCACTTTAGAATCATTTGATTTTGATCAACTTCCAAATCTGATAATTTAACAAGTTGTAATTTTATTCCTATGAAGGGAAGGTGGCAAGTTGGCTTCTACCTCTTATCCATTATGTTTCAATCATCCAAACAAGTTAAATTACGATCAAAATTGTCCATTTCCCCTTTGATTAATCCTAAATTTTGATTAAGAGACCAAAAGACTAAAATTACCACTTTATCCTTGGGGATCTTCACCTCATAACTCATGAAGCATAATTCAAGTGAGTTAAGAGATTTTTAGAGTACTGTACCCATATGGTTATTAAAATATCAGAGGAGAAAGATGTGGTTTTTACTTAGATTTGAATTTAAATAATTATTTTAACTTAGAAATTGGATTTTTCTTTTTTTATTTAAATGACCAAAGTGAAGCTTTCGATTTATGAGAAAAGTATTAAAGGTTCCCTTAGGTCAGAGAAAATAGTTAGGCAAAATACCATGAATTTTTTTTTGAATCAAAATTTTAATTTAATTTTATAATTATTTAATGATTTTTAGTGATTTAATTATAAAAAAAAAATTTATTTACAAAAATTACTTTTTATTTTTTTATTAAACCTCTCCAAGTCCAAAGAACTCAGAGAAATAAATTTTATATTATTATGATTTTTAATTTATTTATTGTAATTATTTTAATGAGAAGAATAAAAAAAATACATTTTAAGCCTTTAGGAGTTTATTTTTAACTTAGAAAAATTGGGAAAATATTTTAATGAGTTCGAAGTGATCAGGGAAGAATTAGGAACATTTTGAAATCTTTTTGTATTTTTGAAAATTTTTATTATTTTTAATTCAAAAAAGAGCTAAAAAATAAAGTATTTTTTTTTATCAAAACTGATTTTATATTTTCCTAAGTGCTCCTAATCACAGGTAACTGAGAAAAGCACTTTTCATAATTTTGCTATGCGTATTTAATTTAATATAATTTTCTTTGTGCAAAAATACAATGTTTCTTGAAAAGTCAACTTTAGTGCTTAAACTTAATTAAATAATTTTCAAATTTTTAGAGTGGGTTAACATGATTTTTACACACAATGTGGAATTCATTTTATTAATTTTTTTTATTTAATTTACATAAATTAATTCAAGATATATGCACTTAATTAAATATAAAAATTTATAAATCTTGTCAAACCGTCATGACATTTTTCCTAAGCCTCTCTGACCATAAGAAACTTACCAAAATTACTTCCATAATTTTCCAAGTGGTATTTTAATTCATATAATTAAAATAAGCCAAAAATAGCCATCCTAACTTGAGAATTAGGGTTAGAAGCATGGAGATGCTCTTTGACCTTAGAAAAATTAGAGAACATAGCCACTGCCATAAGAAATTAACCCTAAAAATTTTAAACCATGGTGAGCAATGCTTGATCCTAATGAATTAAAATATTACAGAGAGTATTTAAGTCATTAAAAATCAGAGAGTCAACAAATAATTTTCATTTTTAGTCTACATTATTCTCCTCTGTTCACTAAGCAAGAGGATAATTTTATTTTATTTTTATAATTTTTCTACACAAAGATATGATTTTTTAAAGTTCTGGAAATAAAATAAATCAGCAATCCCAAATTTTTTACTTATCCAGCTCAGCTGCCGCGTCAACCTCGACCGCTCCGAGCTTTACTTGCGACACTCCGCCATTTTACGCCACCAGACACATCAGCTTCCACGCAGCCCGTGGTTCACGTACCAAGAGTTTGTCTGGCTTGATCTCCTCCATCCATCAAAAAATGCACGATCGGAAGGCCCTCCATCATCATTTCCAAGTGTCCAAACCCAAGAACCGTTCACACAAAAACCTTCAGATTTTCATTGAGAATTAACCAAATTTTATGGAGTTTGTTTCTAAACTTTCATCTACTTAAGACACGTCTATCCATATGGTTAATCGAGCATGAAATCAAGCCATTACACACGACGAATCAAAATTAGCTCAGCTTAGGGTTGAGGCTCAATACCTTTGTCTGAGAGGGGAGGCCTCAATCAGATGGTTGTAGTAGCTTCAGATAGACCCAACGAAACTCCAAATGAGTTCTCAGGCAGTGTTGAATTGTCTATCTATGATTTCGATCAAGCTTGATTTCAGGTGTTAACTAGAGCTATGTTAGAGGTTGTTTAGGATGAGGCTTTTGTGGGGAATCAACTCCTCTTGCTCTAGTAATGGTGTGGGCATAGTTATTTAGAGTTTAGTAGACTGTGGAGGTGTGGAGAAATCTATTCTGGTTTGAGTTGAAATTTTGAGCTCAAAATTGGGCTCTCACAGGGGGAACCAGAGGGGGAAAATGGTGAGCTTGAGCTGAGGAGTTCTTGGAAAGTCTCTGGTGAGATTTTGGTAGAGTTTCCCCAAGGATTTTGATGCTCTCCCCTTTGGCCATGAAGGGGGCTATTTAAATAGAGGAGTTAGGGGTGGCCATTAATGGAAATTGATGGGTGCAAAATAGTGCTTAGGTGGAGGGATGAAGAGCCCTAGTGAGAGATCATACGTAGCCAGCTCAGGTGAGCTTAAATTTGGGTTTTGGCCAATGGGGGTTCCCTTTAGCTGGTTGTTTCTGGTGGCTAACCTCTAATGGTATGAGGTGGTAGCTGGCCAGGGTTCAGTCATTTCATGGCTAAGGGAGGTCAGCGGATGGCTAATGATGGCTAACCTCTAATGGTATGGCATGATGGAAAAGATATTTCAAGATTAGGCCAAAAATGTGATGAAATCCCTTAAATAGGGGACAATTGGTCCATTCCCCTCTAGGATGTGCTAAGTGAGTCTAGCCTACTCACTAGGGTGCACTTGATGGCTTTTGAAGCTTTGGCTTAATCAATTTCACATGGCTTGGTCAATTTTGGAGCATGGGTTAAATTTGGGTCAAATTATCTTGAAGTTCAGTCTAGGTTGGGCTAAACATGATATTTGACTCAATTGATTGAGCAACATGGTGTAAATGACTATCACAAAGTGTTTAAAAAAGATTTGGAGTGGTTTTGAATTGATTTGGAGGTTCAATTTGAAGGAATTTGAGCATTTGACAAATTTGGGGATGTTGGGTTAAACATGGGTTTAAGTTAGGATAGAGTTGGGATAAATCCACATTGAGGGTTCAAAATGGTTTAGGGGGATGTAATGAGAAGTTCTCAACATTAATTGGGAGTCAATTTTTGGGTTAGGGCATTCAATTTGGTGGAATTTGGGCACATGGCTAAAATGGGGAAAATTTGGAAATATTTGATTTGGGTTAACATTGAGTGAAATTGAAGCTTGAACAAGGCAAATTGAGGGTTCAGTATGGTGTGTAGGAATGTTATAAAGGGTTTGAGATTCAAATTTGAGCAAGTGAATGGGCTATAGGGTTCATATGGGTGAGATTAGGCCATATGGTCAAATTAGGGATTTTGGTTTGGATTGAAATTGGGTTCACAATGTGTGTCAATTAGATTTGGATTTGGTTTGGATTGAGTTTAGTGATGTTAAAATTTAGTTTAGAATTGAAATTGGGGAAAATTGGAACCAAATTGGGGTGAATTAGGATAATTCAACCTTTAAGTGCAATTTGAGGTTTTTAGACAAAGTTGGTCAAATTGGCCAAATTGAGTTCAGTTGAAGATTCTAAATTAATTTTAAGGATATTTGAAATGATTTTGGGGGTTTTTGAAAACTTTGGGCCACCAAGGGTATTTTGGTAATTTTGGCAATTTGAGGGACTTTTTGGTAATTTGTTAATTTTAGAAGGTTTTGTGCAATTTGGGTGGTTTCAAATGCTTTGAAATGATTTTTGAACAAATTTGGATATTTTGGGTGAAATTGGGAATTTTGGTCAAACATAAGGTTTGGAGGTGTTTTGGTAAATTGGGTTGATTTGAGGGTGTCGACACTAATTTTGGTGTGGGGTTTGCCCGTAAGAAGCTGTTGGTCATCGGAATTGAAATCCCTTTGCCCGCTTCGGAAGGACGTTAAAAAAATTTAGTTTTGAAAAAGATGAAGTCAAATTGACCCCATAATTTTCATAGTTTAAATAAAAGAGCGCTTTACCTCAAATCGTGTATCTATCCCAAAGGATGAACACAAGAATTGAGGGTGAGGCTCGATCAAATAAACTAAAGAAAGTTATGACATCCATTTGGTCTGTGAAACCAATGTATTAGCGGACAAGTTCCCCTATTTAATATAAGAAATTAAATAGGGTTTATATTATGTTGGGTTCGGGAAAAGCTTTCTATAAGGGCAAGCCCCTATAGTTAATTACATCTTAGGTAACAGAAGTTACTTAGGAACACTCTCAATAAAATCAATAAAAATTACCTTCAAAGAGTTCAAATGGTAAGGATATTTCAAAGATATTGGATGGAGAAATATAAAAGGGATTGGTTCAAATTTGGAACATTTTGTTTTGAAGTTCAAAAGAGGAGATACTAAAGGATGTCATAGATTCGAAGGAAAACTTCGATGACTTCCAAGCTATCCTATTATTTGGTTTCAATTTAGGAAAAATTATTGAGATATTTCATCCTGCAATTTTTTATTAGGATTTATATTTGTGTGAGGCAATCAGCACAAATAACCTTGAAGATGTGAGGATTTA